>NC_061510.1:242030003-242048391 GCF_022539505.1 Lolium rigidum | reverse complement strand
ACGCAAAACTTAATACTTTGTAAACTCGTGTGCATGTATGGTGCCTATCTGGCTACATACAAGGGCAAGCAGCCCTTCCACCTCTTCTCACCACCGGCAGTGATAGAGCGGATGCAGCCTGCAGGGCAGACCATAGCTAGCCCGGGCATTACGATCTGGTTGTCGCGGCAGCCCCCGGACACGTCGAGGCGACGCGGAAGATGGAAGCGTTTTGCGTGGGAGACCACCGGAGGAGACCGTTCTGCGGGCGTATGGGCGTATGGCATCCATGGAGTTGTGCAGGTTATTCGTCGTCTCGATTGGAAACCTCACAAAGTAAATCATCGTCTCAATTGGATCCTCTACAAATCCTGGCAGAACTATCTCATCCCCCAGTTCCACGATGTTACGTCATGAAGACGACGACGGCGAGGTAGAGCACGTCACTCCATCAATCTGATGGCCCCGCCACCCCGTCCTCCTCGCAGACTCGTTGCCGCTGATGCCGATCCAATCTACGGCCGTCTTGATGTAGGACGATGAGCCGCTCGTCATCCAAACCTCCCTATCTCCCTGCTTAATGTTCGTCGTCGACCAGCGAGAGGGTCAAGAAATTTGCTCTCCTCGATGGGGAATTCGGCGATGGCGGCGACGCCAGTAGGTTTTGGGAGAGCGTCCGTGGCTCAGACGTGCGGCCGTGCGGCTTTTATCGGATCGATCGGATTCAGTTGACGTAGGATGTACGCTGAGCGTCCTGGACATGCACGTTTAGCCCAGCGCATTGTATACGGATCGTGGGGCTTTTTCCTTTTTCTACCGGCGATCGCGTTGGAAGACCGAAGACCGACCCGAGCGACGGACGTTCATCTGTGCGACGTACCACGGTCGTTTTCACGTTTAATAGGAAAGATTTTATTGCATTGTTGTGCCAAGTAAAGTCTTTGATAGTAGTAAAGTCAATACTAGATTTGGATTACTGCGCAGGAACAGATTTCTTGCTGTCACGAAATTGAGCCGCCCCTGCTGTAGAAAATTTATAAAAATCTGTAAATTTACGTGCGTGATCCTCAGATATGTACGCAACTTTCATTCAATTTGGGCATTTTCATCTGAGCAAGTCTGGTGCCTCTAAAAAATTCGTCTTTACGGACTGTTCTGTTTTGACAGATTCTGCCTTTTATTTCGCATTGCTTGTTTTGCTATGCTTGATGGATTTCTTTGTTCCATTAACTTTCAGTAGCTTTGTGCAATGTCCAGAAGTGTTAAGAATGATTATGTCACCACTGAATATATGAATTATGCACTGACCCTCTAATGAGTTTGTTTTGAGTTTGGTGTGGAGGAAGTTTTCAAGGGTCAAGAGAGGAGGATGATACAATATGATCAAGAAGAGTGAAAAGTCTAAGCTTGGGGATGCCCCCGTGGTTCATCCCTGCATATTTTAAGAAGACTCAAGCATCTAAGCTTGGGGATGCCCAAGGCATCCCTTCTTCATCGACAACTTATCAGGTCACCTCTAGTGAAACTATATTTTTATTCCGTCACATCTTATGTGCTTTACTTGGAGCGTCTGTTTGCTTTTATTTTTGTTTTTGTTTGAATAAAATCGGATCCTAGTATTCTTTGTTTGGCAGAGAGACACGCTCCGCTGTTTCGTATGAACACATATGTTCTTAGCTTTATTCTTAATGTTCATTGCGAAAGTTGAACTACTTCATTCATTGTTATATGGTTGGAAATGGAAAATGCCGCATGTGGTAATTGGTATAATGTCTTGAATAATTTGATACTTGGCAATTGTTGTGCTCATATAGATCATGTTTAAGCTCTTGCATCATGTACTTTGCACCCATTAATGAAGAACTACATAGAGCTTGTTAAAATTTGGTTTGCATGATTGATCTCTAGAGTCTAGATATTTTCTGGTTAAGGTGTTTGAATAACAAGGAGACGATATAAAGTCTTATAATGCTTACAATATGTTCATATGTGAGTCTTGCTGCACCGTTTTATACTTGAGTTTGCTTCAAACAACCTTGCTAGCCTAGCCTTGTATTGAGAGGAATTCTTCTCATGCATCCAAATCCTTGAGCCAATAACTATGCCATTTGTGTCCACCATACCTACCTACTACATGGTATTTCTCCACCATTCCAAAGTACATTACTTGAGTGCTACCTTTAAAATTTCTATTCCTTTGTCTTTGCAATATATAGCTCATGGGAAAAATAGCTTTAAAAACTATTGTGGTGAAGAATATGTACTTATGTGTCTTATTTCTTAATAAGTTGCTTGCTGAGCGGTAACCATGTTTCTGGGGACGCCATCAACTTTTACCTTTGTTGAATATCATGTGAGTTGCTATGCATGTTCGTCTTGTCTGAAGTAAGGGCGATTTTCATGATCAAATGGTTTGAGTATGCATATTGTTAGAGAAGAACATTGGGCCGCTAACTAAAGCCATGATTCATGGTGGAAGTTTCAGTGTGGACAATTAATCCTCAATCTCTTATGAGAATATTATCTGTTGTTGAATGCTTATGCATTAAAAGAGGAGCCCATTATCTGTTGTCTATGTTGTCCCGGTATGGATGTCTAAGTTGAGAATAACCAAAAGCGAGAAATCCAATGCGAGGTTTCTCCTTAGACCTTTGTACAGGCGGCATAGAGGTACCCCTTTGTGACACTTGGTTGAAACATATGCTATGCTATGATAATCCATGTTAATCCAAGCTAATTAGGACAAGGTGCAAGCACTATTGGTATACTATGCATGAGGCTTGCAACTTATAGGATATCTTATACATAACACATATGCTTTACTACTACTGTTGACAAAATTGTTTCTATGTTTTCAAAATGAAAAGCTCTAGCACAAATATAGTAATTCATGCTTCCCTCTGCGAAGGGCCTTTCTTCTACTTTATTGTTGAGTCAGTTCACCTATTCTTTCTATCTTAGAAGCAAACACTTGTATCAACTGTGTGCATTGATTCTTACATGTTTACCTATTGCATTTGTTATATTACTTTGTGTTGACAATTATCCATGAGATATACATGTTGAAGTTGAAAGCAACTACTGAAACTTATATCTTCCTTTGTGTTGCTTCAATGCCTTTACTTTGAATCTATTGCTTTATGAGTAACTCTTATGCAAGTCTTATTGATGCTTGTCTTGAAAGTACAATTCATGAAAAGTCTTTGCTATATGATTCATCTGTTTACTCATTATCTTCACCATTGTTTCGAATCGCTGCATTCATCTCATATGCTTTACAATAGTATGATCAAGATTATGATAGCATGTCACTTCAGAAATTATCTTTGTTATCGTTTACCTACTCGAGGGCGAGTAGGAACTAAGCTTGGGGATGCTTGATACGTCTCAAACGTATCTATAATTTCTTATGTTCCATGCTACTTTTATGATGATACTCACATGTTTTATACACATTATATGCCATTATTATGCATTTTCCGGCACTAACCTATTGACGAGATGCCGAAGAGCCAGTTGTTGTTTTCTGCTGTTTTTGGTTTCAGAAATCCTAGTAAGGAAATATTCTCGGAATTGGACGAAATCAACGCCCAAGGGCTTATTTTTCCACGAAGCTTCCAGAAGACCGGAGGAGATACGAAGTGGGGCCACAGGGCGCCGCCACACTAGGGCGGCGCGGCCTAGAGGGGGCCCGCGCGGCCCTAGCGTGTGGGGCCCCCGTGACGCCTCCTGACCTGCCCTTCCGCCTACTTAAAGCCTTCGTCGCGAAACCCCCGGTACCGAGAGCCACAATACGGAAAACCTTCCAGAGACGCCGCCGCCGCCAATCCCATCTCGGGGGATTCAGGAGATCGCCTCCGGCACCCTGTCGGAGAGGGGAATCATCTCCCGGAGGGCTCTTCATCGCCATGATCGCCTCCGGATCGGTGTGTGAGTAGTTCACCCCTGGACTATGGGTCCATAGCAGTAGCTAGATGGTTGTCTTCTCCTCATTGTGCTATCATGTTAGATCTTGTGAGCTGCCTATCATGATCAAGATCATCTATCCGTAATGCTACATGTTGTGTTTGTTGGGATCCGATGAATATTGAATACTATGTCAAGTTGATTATCAATCTATCATATATGTTGTTTATGTTCTTGCATGCTCTCCGTTGCTAGTAGAGGCTCCGGCCAAGTTGATACTTGTGACTCCAAGAGGGAGTATTTATGCTCGACGAGTGGGTTCATGCCTCCATTGAATCCGGGACGGTGACGTGAAAGTTCTAAGGTTGTGGATGTGTTGTTGCCACTAGGGATAAAACATCGATGCTTTGTCTAAGGATATTTGTGTTGATTACATTACGCACCATACTTAATGCAATTGTCTTTTGTTTGCAACTTAATATCTGGAGGGGGTTCGGATGATAACCTCGAAAGTAGACTTTTTAGGCATAGATGCATGTCGGATAGCGG
Organism: Lolium rigidum; assembly: GCF_022539505.1. NCBI lineage: Eukaryota > Viridiplantae > Streptophyta > Magnoliopsida > Poales > Poaceae > Lolium > Lolium rigidum. The sequence continues at coordinate 242,043,957 of NC_061510.1, read as the reverse complement.
TCTATGTACTTTGTCGTAATGCCCCGATTAAATCTCATAGTACTCATCATGATATATGTATGTGCATTATTATGCCTTCTTTATTTGTCAATTGCCCAACCGTAATTTGTTCACCCAACATCTGTTTATCTTATGGGAGAGAAACCACTAGTGAACTGTGGACCCCGGTCCAATTCTTTACATCTGAAATACAATCTACTTCAATTGTTCTTTACTGTTCTTCGCAAACAACCATCATCATCCACACTATACATCTAATCCTTTGTTTACAGCAAGCCGGTGAGATTGACAACCTCACAGTTACGTTGGGGCAAAGTACTTTGATTGTGTTGTGCGAGTTCCACGTTGGCGCCGGAATCCCTGGTGTTGCGCCGCACTACGCTCCGTCACCAACGACCTTCACGTGATCCTTGACTCCTACTGGTTCGATAAACCTTGGTTTCTTACTGAGGGAAAACTTGCTGCTGTACGCATCACACCTTCCTCTTGGGGTTCCCAACGGACGTGTGTCAACTACACGCCAGCATGGTGAAACAAGTTTATCTATCACAGATGGTGAATCAAGAGCAGCAGAGGTACTCAGAGTTGTACCTTTTCTTGTAGTGGATGGTAATATGGCGACTTTAGTATCGCGAGGTTTACCCATGATGGAGAATTTGCAGCGAACAATATCAATCCAAGTGAACTTGCAAATAAAGCTATGCTCCCCGGCAACGGCGTCAGAAAATAGTCTTGATAACCCACAAGTATAGGGGATCGCAACAGTCTTCGAGGGAAGTAAAACCCAATTTATTGATTCGACGCAAGGGGAGACAAAGAATACTTGAAAGCCTTAACAGCGGAGTTGTCAATTCAGCTGCACCGAGAAACAGACTTGCTCGCAAGAGTTTATCGAGTAGTAACGACTTTATAGCGATCGCGATAGTGAAATAACAGCAGCAGAGTAACAAAGACAGCAGTAGTGATTATAGTAAACAACTGGATTAAAATACTGTAGGCACAGGGATGGATGACGGGCGTTGCATGGATGAGAGAAACTCATGTAACAATCAAAGTAGGGCATTTGCAGATAATAAAAAATGGTATCCAAGTACTAATCAATCAATAGGCATGTGTTCCATATTTAGTCGTACGTGCTCGCAATGAGAAACTTGCACAACATCTTTTGTCCTACCAGCCGGGCCTCTAGGGAATCTACTGGAAATTAAGGTACTCCTTTTAATAGAGCACCGGAGCAAAGCATTAACACTCCGTGAACACATGTGATCCTCATATCATCGCCTTCTCCTTCGGTTGTCCCAATTTCTGTCACTTTGGGGCCTCGGGTTCCGGACAACAATACGTGTATACAACTTGCAGGTAAGATCATAAAGCAAGAATATCATCATGAATTGATAACATGTTCAGATCTGAGATCATGGCACTCGGGCCCTAGTGACAAGCATTAAGCATAACAAGTTGCAACAATATCATAAAAGTACCAATTACGGACACTAGGCACTATGCCCTAACAATCTTATGCTATTACATGACCAATCTCATCCAATCCCTACCATCCCCTTCAGCCTACAGCGGGGGAGTTACTCACACATGGATGGGGGAAGCATGGCTGGTCGATGGAGAGGCATCCGTGGTGATGATGGCGATGATCTCCTCCAATTCCCCTTCCCGGCGGAGTGCCAGGACGGAGTTTCTGGTCCCGAGACGGAGTTTTGCGACGGTGGCGGCGTACTGGATGGTTTCTGGCGACTTCGACTTCTCCTCTCGCGTTTTTAGATCGAAACCCTTAAGTAGTCCAGAGGAGGGCGTCAGAGGATGGCCGAGGGGGCCACACAGTAGGGCGGCGCACCCCCCTACAGGCCGCGCCGGCCTAGTGTGTGGGGGGCCTGGGCCTCCCCAAGGCTTGCCCTTCTGGCTCCGTGATTCTTCTGGAAAAATAGGCCCTTCAACATAAATTCCGAGGATTTTCCTGAAAGTTGAATTTCTGCACAAAAACGAGACACCAGAGCAATTCTGCTGAAAACAGCGTTAGTCCGTGTTAGTTGTATCCAAAATACACAAATTAGAGGCAAAACAATAGCAAAATTGTTCAGGAAAGTAGATACGTTTTGGACGTATTAGAGGGCAATGTAAGTCATCCCTTGACTCAATAAAATGTGCTATTCCAACAGCCGAAAAAGCACTCGACAATATATTCTCAGAGCGCCAAAGTTGCGAACGATCTCTGAATGCCGCAAAACTTTGCGAAGGTAAGACCCCAGATCCATTCTGAGTGGCGTGGCGCCGCCTCTGACGTCGGTTTGCTACTTTTTTCCGTATCAACAGATACGAAGAAAAATCCTAACAAACGCATTAGGTACCCGATAAAATATGACTGGGACTCGACAGAATGGTAAGACCTTAAGCGGCACCTGTCGAATTTTACACCAGTATCCCGAGATCATGTCCAGTGACGTGATTTTGAAGTAGGTTTTTGCGGATTGCCACTAGAGCAGTTAACTAGTACCTGATCCGTCAGATGAACTAGCCCCAACTACCATTATCCCTATACAATATATAATTACACATCCAAAGATATGTGATAAAGTTCGGCAGAGCTATTAAAGTTGGAGATTTTCCCTGATTCTGCGATTCAAGCAAAATCTCGGGGGCTACTGACATAGGCATCCCCAATGGGCCTGCCGAAGATAGTACTCGGGGTTTACTGAAGGCCCATGACTCGAAGGATAAGGAGAATCGGAAGCCCAAATTACTATTAAGGAAAGCTAGAGTTGTATTAGGAAATAATACTTTTAATCTTGCGGGATGGGTTGGAAACCCTCCCGGACTCTGTAACTTGTGTATTATGAATCCCTCGGCTCCGCCTCCTATATAAGGGGGAGTTGAGGGACAAAGAAAGCATCGATTCATTGTCTCACAAAACCCTAGTTTTCATATCGTCAAGCACTTTTCGGCTGAAACCTTAGAGATCTACTTGCCCTCTACTTCCGACTAAAACCCTAGTCTACAATCTGTAGGCATTGATAAGTTAATCCCGTGTCACTTCCTCTTTCCATTGTTGTCGAGGAAAGAGTGCATTTGGCATGGTTCGATATCCTCGGGTGATACATACGGCCTCTAAAACCTTGGTCCATTATTTTGCCTATTGGGACGGGAGCCGTCCTTGTAATCGCTTCGTTGTTCGCCACTCTTTTGATAATCATCTCGATTGTTTCCCCCGCTATTTCCTCGAAAACCAGCCGATATTTGGCCGGGAGCATCATAATCTGAGAACTGTCGAGAGAATCGTCGCCTATTTTGAAAGTTTCGGTTGCGCTCATCCTCAGGCGACCTGTGTCATTTATTATGAACAACATCTTCTCCGTCTGCCCAGCGGTTCGCTATTTCCATGAGTGCTGCTATTGTTTTCGGGTTGGTTCTTCCCAAATCCTCGACGAAGTCCCTCCTTCGGATTCCAGCAACAAATGCATCTATTGCTCTTTCGTCAGATATGTTTTCTGCCGAGTTTTTGATGATGTTCCACCTCAGTATATACATCCTCATTGACTCATCATGCTTTTGTCTGCATGCCCTTAGCTGCTCCAGTGACGCGGGTTTTTTGCACGTGGACAAGAAATTTTTCACGAATATGTCCTCGAAATTTTCCCAGCTGTCGATGGAACCAGGAGGCTGCTTTTTTATCCACGACCGAGCTGCTCCACTCAAATGCACCTGGATACTTTGCATGGCCGTTGCTCTGGTTCCGCCCATCAATTTCACCGTCTCCAGGTAGTCGATTAACCAATCCTCAGGATCTTGCAGGCCATTGAACTTTTTGTAATTGTCGGGTAGCTTAAACCCGGATGGGACCCAAGTTTTACGAACTCGTCGCGTGAAGCACGGGAGCCCACACAAATCCTCCTCGTCAACCTCTGGTGAGTGCCGACGTTCTCTTCTTTCTTGTCGCGCTCTGTCGACCCTTGCCTGTGTTGCTGTATCTCTTGCCCTAGTTGTTCTCGCAGGGTCCTGCACCACTACGGTAGGTCGTGGACTATTTTGCCTTGCAGATCCTTCGGAGGCGTGCTTGTACTTGCGAACGCTGTTCCCATGGCTCCAACTCCTGCCATGGCCATGTTATATAGTGCTTCTCTTGGATCTCCGGGAGGTGGCCTGGACGCCAGGATGAAAGCCTGTGTCGCCATATATCCAGCTTCTGGTGTCTTTGGAATAATATTCCCCCTCGTATCTATCGACATAAAGGACATGTCGAGGTTTTGAACTAGGTTTTCCCTCTCAGCCTCAGGTATATGCTGCAACCGAGACCTTGCCCTATTTCGAGCTGCTCTATGACTATCTCCTCCCGAAGTGCCTGATTGTCGACTCAACTCAGCTCTTCGCCTGCTTGACTCGGAAGCCGCAGCTTGCCTCCTATCCAGCTCAGCTTTTTTGTTTTTCAAGTTCTCGTCTTGCACAGGCGAGTCTATATTGGTATGCTTGCAACTCTTCAGCTGTGGCGGTTACGATCATTGGTTCTGTGCCATCAATAGCACTTGCGAATCTATCCCAAACTTCTTGCGGAAATTGTACCATCTGTCGTGTTGCAGGTCCGGCATATTTGGTTCCCAAGCCTCGCGTAAGATCAGCGGGATCGACGTACGAATTTCCCACGTTATCGAAAGCCTTTGATGTTTGCTCTTGTGGGCGACTTGCTTCCTCGATCGCATAGATTTGATGATATTTTGAAGTTTGAGTTTCGTCAGGATTGGTGTCGCCGTCGTATAGATCGGCGAATACCTCCCTGACAGAAGTGGATCTGTCGATGAAGCTAAAGCTGTCGACGCTTTCTGAGTCGCTGCTTATATTGGAGTCCGCAGACGACTCGAAGGACATGCTGCCGAAGATCTTGGCGAGTTTTTCGGTTGCTGCAGTCTTGACGAAGCGTGGCGGCAAAATCTCCTCGTCGCCCATCTCGAACGATGATTCCGAAAGATCGGAAACGACCGCCGATGATCCCGACGAAATCGGAACCTCGAGACGATGTGATCCCTCTTTTCCGACGCGGAAGTGGAACTTTCCGAACGTCATCTCCATAGGCTCCTCCAGATACGCATATGCATCCAAACGGGAGGGCGGGTGAGGAACAAAATCGATTAGATCAGTTTTGATCCGTTTACCTCTGTCCATCGCGTTGCTTGCCACCGAAGACGTCGACTGATGTCTACGCACGCTTCTATTCCTGTAGACAGTGTTGGGCCTCCAAGAGCAGAGGTTTGTAGAAGAGCAGTAAGTTTCCCTTAAGTGAATCACCCAAGGTTTATCGAACTCAGGGAGGTAGAGGTCAAAGATATCCCTCTCAAGAAACCCTGCAATTACGATACAAGAAGTCTCTTGTGTCCCCAACACACCCAATACACTTGTCAGATGTATAGGTGCACTAGTTCGGCGAAGAGATAGTGAAATACAAGTGATATGGATGAATATGAGTGGTAATAACAATCTGAATAAAATATGGCAGCAAGTAAACATGCAGTAGAACAGTAAATAAACGGAGTTTCGATATTCGGAAACAAGGCCTAGGGATCATACTTTCACTAGTGGACACTCTCAACATTGATCACATAACTGAATAAACAAATACTACTTTCTCTACACTCTCTTGTTGGATGACAAACACCATTCATTGTGTAGGGCTACAAGAGCTTCCTCAAGCCGGAGTTAACAAGCTCCATAACATTCGGTGTTCATATTTAAGTAACCTTAGAGTGCATAATAGACCATTGCAATTATACCGAGTACTAACATAGCATACACACTGTCAACAATAGCTATGAAAGGGGGAATAGATCGCATCAATACTATCATAGTAATAGTTAACTTCATAATCTACAAGAGATCACAATCATAGCTTATACCAAGTACTACATGATGCACACACTGTCAACATTACATCATGAAGGAGGAATAGACTACTTCAATAACATCACTAGAGTAGCACATAGATGATATTCAACTAGATCACAAAGCTCATGATCACATAAAGATCACATGAGAGAGAGAGATGAACCACATAGCTACGGTACAGCCCTCAGCCTCAGGGAAGAACTACTCCCTCCTCATCATGGGAGACAGCAGCGTTGATGAAGATGGCGGTGATGTCGATGGAGATGCCTTCCGGGGGCAATTCCCCATCCCGGCAGGGTGCCGGAACAGAGACTTCTGTCCCCCGAATTGGAGTTTCGCGATGGCGGCGGCGTTCCTGGAGTCTTTCTGGAGTTTCGTCAATCGGTATCGAAGTTTTAGGTCACGAGGGCTTATATGGGCGAAGAGGCGGCGCAAGTGGGGCACCAGGGCGCCCTCCCCACCTGGTGGCGCGGCCAGGCTTGGGCCCGCGCCCAGGTGTGGTGTGGGGCCTCCCTGGCCCGCCTCCGACTCTCCTTCGGTGATCTGGAACCTTCCGGGAAAAATAAGATATTTGGTCTTTGTTTCGTCGAATTCGAGAATATTGCCCGAACAGACCTTTCTCGGAACCAAAAACAGCGAAAACGAGAACTGGCACTTCGGCATCTTGTTAATAGGTTAGTTCCGGAAAATGCATCAAAACGATATAAAGTGTGAACAAAACATGTAGGTATTGTCATAAAACTAGCATGGAACAACAGAAATTATAGATACGTTGGAGACGTATCAAGCATCCCCAAGCTTAGTTCCTACTCGCCCTCGAGTAGGTAAACGATAACAAGGATAATTTCTGAAGTGACATGCTATCATAACTTTGATCAATACTATTGTAAAGCATATGAGATGATTGCAGCGATTCGAAGCAATGGTAAAGACAATGAGTAAACAACTGAACCATATAACAAAGACTTTTCATGAATAGTACTTTCAAGACAAGCATCAATAAGTCTTGCATAAGAGTTAACTCATAAAGCAATAAATTCAAAGTAAAAGCATTGAAGCAACACAAAGGAAGGTATAAGTTTCAGCAGTTGGTTTCAACTTTCAACATGCAGATCTCATGGGTAATTTTCAACACAAAGTAATATGATGAATGCAAATAAGCAAGTATGTAGGAATCAACGCACAATTAACACAAGTGTTTGCTTCTAAGATAGAAAGAAGTAGGTAACTGACTCAACATAAAGTAAAAGAATGGCCCTTCGCAGAGGGAAGCATGGATTACTATTTTTGTGCTAGAGCTTTTCATTTTGAAAACATAGAAACAATTTTTTCAACGGTAGTAGTAAATCATATGTGTTATGTATAAGATATCCTATAAGTTGCAAGCCTCATGCATAGATTACCAATAGTGCTCGCACCTTGTCCTAATTAGCTTGGATTTACATGGATTATCATTGCATAACATATGTTTCAACCAAGTGTCACAAAGGGGTACCTCTATGCCGCTCGTACAAAGGTCTAAGGAGAAAGATCGCATTTGATTTCTCGTTTTTGATTATTCTCAACTTAGACATCCATACCGGGACAACATAGACAACAGATAATGGACTCCTCTTTAATGCATAAGCATTCAACAACGGATAATATTCTCATAAGAGATTGAGGATTAATTGTCCAAACTGAAACTTCCACCATGGATCATGGCTTTAGTTAGCGGCCCAATGTTCTTCTCTAACAATATGCATACTCAAACCATTTGATCATGATAAATCACCCTTACTTCAGACAAGACGAACATGCATAGCAACTCACATGATATTCAACAAAGGTGTAATATATAGTTGGTGGCGTCCCCAGAAGCATGGTTACCGCTCAACAAGCAACTTATTAAGAAATAAGATACATAGCTACATATTCTTCACCACAATAGTTTTTAAGGCTATTTTCCCATGAGATATATATTGTAAAGACAAAGAATAGAATTTTAAAGGTAGCACTCAAGTAATTTACTTTGGAATGGCAGAGAAATACCATGTAGTAGGTAGGTATGGTGGACACGAATGTCATAGTTTTTGGCTCAAGGATTTGGATGCACGAGAAGAATTCCTCTCAATACAAGGCTAGGCTAGCAAGATTGTTTGAAGCAAACTCAAATATAAAACGGTACAGCAAAACTTACATAAGAACATATTGCAAGCATTATAAGACTCTACATCGTCTTCCTTGTTGTTCAAACACCTTAACCAGAAAATATCTAGACTCTAGAGGAACCAATCATGCAAACCAAATTTTAACAAGCTCTATGTAGTTCTTCATTAATAGGTGCAAAGTACATGATGCAAGAGCTTAAACATGATCTATATGAGCACAACAATTGCCAAGTATCAAATTATTCAAGACAATATACCAATTACCACATGAAGCATTGATAACCCACAAGTATAGGGGATCGCAACAGTCTTCGAGGGAAGTAAAACCCAAATTTATTGATTCGACACAAGGGGAGGTAAAGAATACTTATAAGCCTTAACAACTGAGTTGTCAATTCAGTTGCACCTGGAAAAGCACTAGTAACAGGGGTGATGTGAAAGTAGCAGTGATATGAGAGCAATAGTAACAATAACACAGCAGCAGTAATAGTAACACAGAGGCAATGGCACCAGAAAATAGTTGATACTACTTCCAATGACATGTAGAACGAGTATATGATGATGAAAGATGGACCGGGGTTCCCAACTATCTACACTAGTGGTAACTCTCCAATAACAAGTGTTGGGTGAACAAATTACAGCTTGGGCAATTGATAGGATTGAAATAGCATTAAGAAAGAACATCAAGATTATTAATCATGTAGGCATGTTTTCCATATATAGTCATACGTGCTCGCAATGAGAAACTTGTACAACATCTTTTGTCCTACCAGCAGGTGGCAGCCGGGCCTCTAGGGAATCTATCTGGAAATTAAGGTACTCCTTTTAATAGAGCACCGGAGCAAAGCATTAACACTCCGTGAAAACATGTGATCCTCATATCTAAGCCTTCCCCTCCGGTTGTCCCAATTTCGTCACTTTGGGGCCTTTGGTTCCGGACATAGACATGTGCATACAACTTGTAGATACAATCTAAGCAATAAGTATAGAGCTTAAATCTAAGATCATGCCACTCGGGCCCTAGTGACAAGCATTAAACACAACAAGATTGCAGCAACAATAACTTCATAACTTTATAGATAGACTAATCATAATGTAACAATCCATCGGATGCCGACAAACACAACACCGATTACATCAGATGAATCTCAATCATGTAAGGCAGCTCATGAGATCATTGTATTGAAGTACATGGGAGAGATGATACCAACTAGCTACAGCTAGAACCCGTAGTCCATGGGGGAACTACTCACGGAGCATGATGGAGGCGGTGGCGTTGATGGAGATGGCTTCCGGGGCACTTCCCCGTCCCGACGAGGTGCCGGAACGGAGACTTTCGCCCCCGAAACGGAGTTTCGCGATGGTGGCGGCGCCCCTGGAGTCTTTCTGGAGTTTCGTCAATTGGTATCGCGTTTTTAGGTCGAAAGGGCTTATATAGGCGAAGAGTCGGAGTCGGGGGGGCCACGGGGCCACCTCACACTAGGGCGGCGCGCCCCCCTGATACGTCTCCGACGTATCGATAATTTCTTATGTTCCATGCCACATTATTGATGATATCTACATGTTTTATGCATACTTTATGTCATATTTATGCATTTTCCGGCACTAACCTATTAACGAGATGCCGAAGAGCCGATTCGTTGTTTTCGCTGTTTTTGGTTTCGGAAATCCTAGTAAGGAAATATTCTCGGAATTGGACGAAATCAACGCCCAGGGTCCTATTTTGCCACGAAGCTTCCAGAAGACCGAAGAGAAGACGAAGTGGGGCCACGGGGCGCCGCCACACTAGGGCGGCGCGGCCCAAGGGGGGCCCGCGCGGCCCTGTTGTGTGGGACCCCCGTGACCCCTCCGAGGCTGCCCTTCCGCCTACATATAGTCTTCGTCGCGAAACCCCCAGTACCGAGAGCCACGATACGGAAAACCTTCCAGAGACGCCGCCGCCGCCAATCCCATCTCGGGGGATTCAGGAGATCGCCTCCGGCACCCTGCCGGAGAGGGGAATCATCTCCCGGAGGACTCTTCACCGCCATGATCGCCTCCGGAGTGATGAGTGAGTAGTTCACCCCCGGACTATGGGTCCATAGCAGTAGCTAGATGGTCGTCTTCTCCTCATGTGCTTCATTGTTGGATCTTGTGAGCTGCCTAACATGATCAAGATCATCTATCTGTAATTCTATATGTTGTGTTTGTCGGGATCCGATGGATAGAGAATACTATGTTATGTTGATTATCAATCTATTACCTATGTGTTGTTTATGATCTTGCATGCTCTCCGTTATTAGTAGAGGCTGCGGCCAAGTTTTTACTCTTAACTCCAAGAGGGAGTATTTATGCTCGATAGTGGGTTCATGCCTCCATTAAATGCGGGACGATGACGGAAAGTTCTAAGGTTGTGGATGGCTGTTGCCACTAGGGATAAAACATTGATGCTATGTCCGAGGATGTAGTTATTGATTACATAACGCACCATACTTAATGCAATTGTCTGTTGTTTACAACTTAATACCGGAAGGGGTTCGGATGATAACCTGAAGGTGGACTTTTTAGGCATAGATGCATGTTGGATAGCGGTCTATGTACTTTGTCGTAATGCCCAATTAAATCTCACAATACTCATTATATCATGTATGTGCATTGTCATGCCCTCTCTATTTGTCAATTGCCCGACTGTAATTTGTTCACCCAACATGCTATTTATCTTATGGGAGAGACACCTCTAGTGAACTGTGGACCCCGGTCCATTCTTTTACATTGAATACAATCTACTTGCAATACTTGTTCTACTGTTTTCTCGCAAACAATCATCATCCACACTATACATCTAATCCTTTGTTACGAGCAAGCCGGTGAGATTGACAACCTCACTGTTTCGTTGGGGCAAAGTACTTTGGTTGTGTTGTGCAGGTTCCACGTTGGCGCCGGAATCCCTGGTGTTGCGCCGCACTACATCCCGCTGCCATCAACCTTCGACGTGCTTCTTGACTCCTACTGGTTCGATAAACCTTGGTTTCTTACTGAGGGAAACTTGCTGCTGTACGCATCACACCTTCCACTTGGGGTCCCAACGGGCGTGTGCTTTACGCGTCATCAAGCTAAATTTCTGGCGCCGTTGCCGGGGAGATCAAGACACGCTCCAAGGGGAGTCTCCACAATCCAATCTCTTTACTTTGTTTTTGTCTTGCTTTATTTTATTTACTTTCTTGTTTTCTGCATTATATCAAAACACAAAAAAATTAGTTGCTAGCTTTACTTTATTTACTGTCTTGCACTCTATATCAAAAACACAAAAAAATTAGTTACTTGCATTTACTTTATCTAGTTTGCTCTATTTACTACTGCTAAAATGGCTACTCCTGAAAATACTAAGTTGTGTGACTTCACAACCACAAATAATAATGATTTCTTATGCACACCTATTGCTCCACCTGCTACTACAAGCAGAATTCTTTGAAATTAAACCTGCTTTATTGAATCTTGTTATGCGGGAGCAATTTTCCGGTGTTAGTTCGATGATGCTTGCTACCCATCTCAATAATTTTGTTGAATTGTGTGAAATGCAAAAGTATAAAGATGTAGATGGTGACATTATAAAATTAAAATTGTTTCCTTTCTCATTAAGAGGAAGAGCTAAAGATTGGTTGCTATCTCTGCCTAAGAATAGTATTGATTCATGGACTAAATGCAAGGATGCTTTTATTGGTAGATATTATCCCCCTGCTAAAATTATATCTTTGAGGAGTAGCATAATGAATTTTAAACAATTGGATAATGAGCATGTTGCACAAGCTTTGGAAAGAATGAAATCTTTGGTTAAAAATTGCCCAACCCATGGATCGACTACTTGGATGATCATCCAAACCTTTTATGCAGGATTGAACTTTTCTTCACGGAACCTATTGGATTCAGCTGCTGGAGGTACCTTTATGTCCATCACTCTTGGTGAAGCAACAAAGCTTCTTGATAATATGATGATTAATTACTGCGAATGGCACACGGAAAGAGCTCCAGAAGGTAAGAAGGTAAATTCTGTCGAAGAAACCTCTTCCTTGAGTGATAAGATTGATGCTATTATGTCTATGCTTGTGAATGATAGGACTAATGTTGATCCTAATAATGTTCCGTTAGCTTCATTGGTTGCTCAAAAAGAACATGTTGATGTAAACTACATTAAAAAATAATAATTTCAACAACAATGCTTATCGGAACAATTCTAGTAATAACTATAGGCCATATCCTTATAATAATGGTAACGGTTATGGTAATTCTTATGGGAATTCTTACAACAATAATAGGAACACACCCCTGGACTTGAAGCTATGCTTAAAGAATTTATTAGTACACAAACTGCTTTTAACAAATCTGTTGAGGAAAAGCTCAATAAAATTGATATTCTCGCTTCTAAGGTTGATAGTCTTGCCTCGATGTTGATCTTTTGAAATCGAAAGTTATGCCTAATAAGGATATTGAAAATAAAATTGTTACTACAGCAAATGCCATCGAAGTTAGAATTAATGAGAATATAAGATTGATGGCCGAATTGCATGCTAGGTGGGAAAGAGAAGAAAATGAAAAACTTGCTAAAGAGAATAATGTAGCTAAAGTTTGGACTATTACCACCACTAGTAATGTTAATAATTCACATGTTGCTGCACCTCCTACTATCAATGGTAAAATAATTGATGTTGGCAATGTTTCCACTCCTAGTGCAAAGCGTGCAAAATTGCCTGAAACTGCTAAAACTGCTGAAACTGCCTGTGATAAAACTGCTGAAATTTTTTCCAACATTGGGGATGATGATCCCATTGCTTTAGATTATAATGGTTTGGATTTTGATGATTGCCACATCTCTGAAGTTATAAAGTTCTTACAAAAACTTGCTAAGAGTCCTAATGCTAGTGCTATAAACTTGGCTTTCACAAAACATATTACAAATGCTCTCATAAAAGCTAGAGAAGAGAAACTAGAACGTGAAGCTTCTATTCCTAGGAAGCTAGAGGATGGTTGGGAGCCCATCATTAAGATGAAGGTCAATGACTTTGATTGTAATGCTTTATGTGATCTTGGTGCAAGTATTTCCGTTATGCCTAAGAAAATTTATAATATGCTTGACTTGCCACCATTGAAAAATTGTTATTTGGATGTTAATCTTGTTGATAATGCTATAAAGAAACCTTTGGGGAGAGTTGATAATGTTCGCATTACCGTTAACAATAACCTTGTCCCCGTTGATTTTGTTGTCTTGGATATTGAGTGCAATGCATCTTGTCCCATTATATTGGAAAGACCTTTTCTTGAACTTGTTGGAGCTATCATTGATATGAAGGAAGGTAATATTAAATATCAATTTCCTCTCAAGAAAGGTATGGAACACTTCCCTAGAAAGAGAATGAAGTTAACTTTTGATTCTATTATTAGAACAAGTTATGATGTCAATGCTCCATCTCTTGATAACACTTGATACACACTTTCTGCGCCTAGCTGAAAGGCGTTAAAGAAAAGCGCTTATGGGAGACAACCCATGTTTTTACTACAGTACTTTTATTTTATATTTGAGTCTTGGAAGTTGTTTACTGCTGTAGCAACCTCTCCTTATCTTAGTTTTGTGCATTGTTGTGCCAAGTAAAGTCGTTGATAGTAAGGTTCATACTAGATTTGGATTACTGCGCAGAAACAGATTTCTTTCTTCGTCACGAATTTCGACCTGCCTCTCTCGTAGGTAGCTCGAGAAAAATATGCCAATTTACGTGCGTGATCCTCCGATATGTACGCAACTTTCATTCAATTTTGGCATTTTCATTTGAGCAAGTCCGGTGCCTCAATAAAATCTGTCTTTACGGATTGTCTTGTTTTGACAGATTCTGCCTTTTATTTCGCATTGCCTCTTTTGCTATGATGGATGAATTTCTTTGTTCCATTAATGTCCG
>NC_061510.1:241997862-242029903 GCF_022539505.1 Lolium rigidum | reverse complement strand
TAAACTTCATTAAAAATAATAATTTCAACAACAATGCTTATCTGAACAATTCTAGTAATAACTATAGGCCATATCCTTATAATAATGGTAACGGTTATGCTAATTCTTATGGGAATTCTTACAACAATAATAGGAATACACCCCCTGGACTTGAGGCCATGCTTAAAGAATTTATTAGTACACAAACCTGCCTTTAACAAATCTGTTGAGGAAAAGCTCAATAAAATTGATATTCTTGTTTCTAGAGTTGATAGTCTTGCCTCCGATGTTGATCTTTGAAATCGAAAGTTATGCCTAATAGGGATATTGAAAATAAAATTGTTACTACAGCAAATGCCATCCAAGTTAGAATTAATGAGAATATAAGATTAATGGCTGAACTCACGTGCTAGGTGGGATAGAGAAGAAAATGAAAAACTAGCTAAAAAGGAAAATGTAGCTAAAGTTTGGACTATTACCACCACTAGCAATGCTAATGATTCATATGTTGCTGCACCTCCTACTATCCATGATAAAATAATTGGTGTTGGCAAAGCTTCTACTCCTAGTGCAAAGCGCGCAAAATTACCCGAAATCGCTAAAACCGCTGAAACTCGCTCATGATAAAACTCGCTGAAATTTTTTCCAACCTTGGGAATGATAATCCCATTGCTTTAGATTGTAATGATTTAGATTTTGATGATTGCCATATCTCTGAAGTTATAAAGTTCTTGCAAAAACTTGCTAAGAGTCCCAATGCTAGCGCTATAAATTTGGCTTTCACAAAACATATTACAAATGCTCTCATAAAAGCTAGAGAAGAGAAACTAAAACTTGAAACTTCTATTCCTAGAAAGCTAGAGGATGGTTGGGAGCCCATCATTAAAATGAGAATCAAAGATTTTGATTGTAATGCTTTATGTGATCTTGGTGCAAGTATTTCGTTATGCCTACAAAAGTCTATGATATGCTTGACTTGCCACCATTGAAAAATTGTTATCTGGATGTTAATCTCACCGATAATGCTAAAAAGAAACCTTTGGGGAAAGTTGATAATGTTCATATTATGGTTAACAATAACCTTGTCCCCGTTGATTTTGTTGTCTTGGATATTGAATGCAATGCATCTTGCCCCATTATATTGGGAAGACCTTTTCTTCGAACCGTTGGTGCTACTATTGATATGAAGGAAGGTAATATTAAATATCAATTTCCTCTCAAGAAAGGTATGGAACACTTCCCTAGAAAGAGAATGAAGGTACCTTATGATTCTATTATTAGAACAAATTATGATGTTGATGCTTCATCTCTTGATGTTACTTGAGTTACACTTTCTGCGCCTAGCTGAAAGGCGTTAAAGAAAAGCGCTTATGGGAGACAACCCATGTTTTTACTCCAGTATCTTTGTTTTTATTTTGTGTCTTGGAAGTTGTTTACTACTGTAGCAACCTCTCCTTATCTTAGTTTTATGTTTTGTTGTGCCAAGTAAAGTCTTTGATAGAAAAGTAAGTACTAGATTTGGATTATCGCGTAGAAACAGATTTCTTTGCTGTCACGAATCTGGGTCTAATTCTCTGTAGGTAACTCAGAAAATTATGCCAATTTACGTGAGTGATCCTCAGATATGTACGCAACTTTCATTCAATTTGAGCATTTTCGTTTGAGCAAGTCTGGTGGCCTAATAAAATCCATCTTTACGGATCTGTTCTGTTTTGACAGATTCTGTCTTTTATTTCGCATTGCCTCTTTTGCTATGTTGGATGAATTTCTTTGATCCATTAATGTCCAGTAGCTTTATGCAATGTCCAGAAGTGTTAAGAATGATTGTGTCACCTCTGAACATGTGAATTTTTATTATGCACTAACCCTCTAATGAGTTGTTTCGAGTTTGGTGTGGAGGAAGTTTTCAAGGATCAAGAGAGGAGTATGATGCAATATGATTAAGGAGAGTGAAAGCTCTAAGCTTGGGGATGCCCCGGTGGTTCACCCCTGCATATATTAAGAAGACTCAAGCTGTCTAGCTTGGGGATGCCCAAGGCATCCCCTTCTTCATCGACAACATTATCAGGTTCCTCCCCTGAAACTATATTTTTATTCGGCCACATCTTATGTACTTTGCTTGAAGCGTCGGTTTGTTTTTGTTTTTGTTTTGTTTGAATAAAATGGATCCTAGCATTCACTTTATGGGAGAGAGACACGCTCCGCTGTTGCATATGGACAAATATGTCCTTAGGTTCTACTCATAGTATTCATGGCGAAGTTTCTTCTTCGTTAAATTGTTATATGGTTGGAATTGGAAAATGCTACATGTAGTAACTCTAAAATGTCTTGGATAATTTGATACTTGGCAATTGTTGTGCTCATGTTTAAGCTCTTGCATCATATACTTTGCACCCATTAATGAAGAAATACTTAGAGCTTGTTAATTTGGTTTGCATATTTGGTTTCTCTAGAGTCTAGATAACATCTAGTATTGAGTTTTGAACAACAAGGAAGACGGTATGGAGTCTTATAATGTTTACCATATGTCTTTTATGTGAGTTTTGCTGTACCGTTCATCCTTGTGTTTGTTTCAAATAGCCTTGCTAGCCTAAACCTTGTATCGAGAGGGAATACTTCTCATGCATCCAAAATTCTTGAGCCAACCACTATGCCATTTGTGTCCACCATACCTACCTACTACATGGTATTTATCCGCCATTCCAAAGTAAATTGCTTGAGTGCTACCTTTAAAATTCCATCATTCACCTTTGCAATATATAGCTCATGGGACAAATAGCTTAAAAACTATTGTAGCATTGAATATGTACTTATGCACTTTATCTCTTATTAAGTTGCTTGTTGAGCGGTAACCATGTTTCGGGGACGCCATCAACTATTCCTTGTTGGATATCATGTGAGTTGCTATGCATGTCCGTCTTGTCTCGAAGCAAGAGAGATCTACCACCTTCATGGTTGGAGCATGCATGTTGTTAGAGAAGAACTTTGGGCCGCTAACTAAAGCCATGATTCATGGTGGAAGTTTCAGCTTGGACACATATCCTCAATCTCATATGAGAATAATAATTGTTGCCACATGCTTATGCATAAAAGAGGAGTCCATTATCTCGTTGTCCATGTTGTCCCGGTATGGATGTCTAAGTTGAGAATAATCAAAAGCGAGAAATCCAAAATGCGAGCTTTCTCCTTAGACCTTTGTACAGAGCGGCATGGAGGTACCCCATTGGGACACTTGGTCAAAACATGTGCATTGCAAAGATCCAGTAGTCCAAGTTAATTAGGACAAGGTGCGGGCACTATTAGTATACTATGCATGAGACTTGCAACTTGTAAGATATAACTTTCATAACTCATATGCTTTATTACTACCGTTGACAAAATTGTTTCATGTTTTCAAAATAAAAGCTCTAGCACAAATATAGCAATCGATGCTTTCCTCTTTGAAGGACCATTCTCTTTACTTTTATGTTGAGTCAGCTCACCTATCTCTCTCCACCTCAAGAAGCAAACACTTGTGTGAACCGTGCATTGATTCCTACATACTTGCATATTGTACTTGTTATATTACTCTATGTTGACTATTATCCATGAGATATACATGTTACAAGTTGAAAGCAACCGCTGAAACTTAATCTTCCTTTGTGTTGCTTCAATACCTTTACTTTGATTTATTGCTTTATGAGTTAACTCTTATGCAAGACTTATTAATACTTGTCTTGAAGTACTATTCATGAAAAGTCTTTGCTATATGATTCACCTGTTTACTCATGTCATCACCATTGTTTTGATCGCTGCATCCACTACATATGTTTACAAATAGTATGATCAAGGTTATGATGGCATATCACTTCAGAAATTATCTTTGTTATCGTTTTACCTCGCTCGGGACGAGCGTAACTAAGCTTGGGGATGCTTGATACGTCTCCGACGTATCGATAATTTCTTATGTTCTATGCCATATTATTGATGATACCTACATGTTTTATGCACACTTTATGTCATATTCGTGCATTTTCCGGAACTAACCTATTAACAAGATGCCGAAGTGCCATTGCTCGTTTTCTGCTGTTTTTGGTTTCAGAAATCCTAGTAACGAAATATTCTCGAATTGGACGAAATTAAAGCCCAGGGGCCTATTTTCTCACGAAGCTTCCGTAAGTCCGAAGGAGAGACGAAGAGGGGCCACGGAGGGGCCACACCCTAGGGCGGCGCGGCCCCCTTGGCCGCGCGGCCCCGTGGTGTGGGGCCCCGTGCCGCCTCTTGACCTACCCTTCCGCCTACAAATAGCCTCCGTGACGAAACCCCCAGCACCGAGAGCCACGATACGGAAAACCTTCCGCAGACGCCGTCGCCGCCGATCCCATCTCGGGGATCCAGAGATCGCCTCCGGCACCCTCGCCGGAGAGGGGAATCATCTCCCGGAGGACTCTACGCCGCCATGGTCGCCTCCGGTGTGATGTGTGAGTAGTCTACCCTTGGACTATGGGTCCATAGCAGTAGCTAGATGGTTGTCTTCTCCCCATTGCGCTATCATTGTCGGATCTTGTGAGCTGCCTAACATGATCAAGATCATCTATCTGTAATTCTATATGTTGTGTTTGTCGGGATCCGATGGATAGAGAATACTATGTCATGTTAATTATCAAGTTATTATACATGTGTTGTTTATGATCTTGCATGCTCTCCGTTTCTAGTAGAGGCTCGGCCAAGTTTTTACTTTTAACTCCAAGAGGGAGTATTTATGCTCGATAGTGGGTTCATGCCTCGCATTGACACCGGGACGATGGATGTAAAGTTCTAAGGTTGTGTTGTGTTGTTGCCACTAGGGATAAAACATTGGCGCTATGTCCGAGGATGTAGTTGTTGATTACATTACGCACCATACTTAATGCAATTGTCCGTTGCTTTGCAACTTAATACTCGGAGGGGGTTCGGATGATAACTCGAAGGTGGACTTTTTAGGCATAGATGCAGTTGGATGGCGGTCTATGTACTTTGTCGTAATGCCCAATTAAATCTCACTATACTTATCATGTCATGTATGTGCATTGTTATGCCCTCTCTATTTGTCAATTGCCCGACTGTAATTTGTTCACCCAACATGCTTTTATCTTATGGGAGAGACACCTCTAGTGAACTGTGGACCCCGGTCCATTCTTTAATACCGAAATACAAATCTGCTCGCAATACTTGTTTTTACTATTTTCTCTGCAAACAATCATCTTCCACACAATACGGTTAATCCTTTGTTACAGACAAGCCGGTGAGATTGACAACCTCACTGTTTCGTTGGGGCAAAGTACTTTGGTTGTGTTGTGCAGGTTCCACGTTGGCGCCGGAATCTCCGGTGTTGCGCCGCACTACATCCCGCCGCCATCAACCTTCAACGTGCTTCTTGGCTCCTCCTGGTTCGATAAACCTTGGTTTCTTTCCGAGGGAAAACTTGCTGCTGTGCGCATCATACCTTCCTCTTGGGGTTGCCCAACGAACGTGTGAAATACACGCCATCAAGCATATTTTCTGGCGCCGTTGCCGGGGAACGAAGAAAAGCTACACCACAAAGATTTCTAACTCCCACGTCAACTACGCGCCATGTTGCGCCGCACTACATCCCGCCGCCATCAACCTTCAACATGCTTCTTGACTCCTACTGGTTCGATTAAACTTTGGTTTCTAACTGAGGGAAACTTGCCGCTGTGCGCATCACACCTTCCTCTTGGGGTTCCCAACGGACGTGTCAATTACACGCATCAAGCAAATTTCTGGCGCCGTTGCCGGGGAGATCAAGACACGCCTGCAAGGGGAGTTTCCACTTCTCAATCTCTTTACTTTGTTTTTGTCTTGCTTTATTTTATTTACTACTTTGTTTGCTGCACTTATATCAAAACACAAAAAAATTAGTTGCTAGCTTTGCTTTATTTACTATCTTGTTTGCTATATCAAAAACACAAAAAAAATTTAGTATACTTGCATTTACTTTATCTAGTTTGCTTTATTTACTACTGCTAAAATGGCCAACCCTGAAAATACTAAGTTGTGTGACTTCACAACCACAAATAATAATGATTTCTTATGCACACCTATTGCTCCACCTGCTACTACAGCAGAATTCTTTGAAATTAAACTCTGCTTTACTAAATCTTGTTATGCGAGAGCAATTTTCCGGTGTTAGTTCCGATGATGCCGCTGCCCATCTCAATAATTTTGTTGAACTATGTGAAATGCAAAAGTATAAAGATTTAGATGGTGACATTATAAAATTAAAATTGTTTCCTTTCTCATTAAGAGGAAGAGCTAAAGATTGGTTGCTATCTCTCGCCTAAGAATAGTATTGATTCCTGGACTAAATGCAAGGATGCTTTTATTGGTAGATATTATCCCCCTGCTAAAATTATATGTTTGAGGAGTAGCATAATGAATTTTAAACAATTGGATAATGAACATGTTGCTCAAGCTTGGGAAAGAATGAAATCTTTGGTTAAAAACTGCCCAACCCATGGACTGACTACTTGGATGATCATCCAAACCTTCTATGCGAGGACTAAATTTTTCTTCGCGGAATTTATTGGATTCAGCTGCTGGAGGTACCTTTATGTCCATCACTCTTGGTGAAGCAACAAAACTTCTTGATAATATGATGGTTAATTACTCTGAATGGCACACGGAAAGAGCTCCACAAGGTAAGAAGGTAAATTCTGAAGAATCCTCTTCCTTGAGTGATAAGATTGATGCTATTATGTCTATGCTTGTTAATGGTAGGACTAATGTTGATCCTAATAATGTTCCGTTAGCTTCATTTGTTGCTCAAAATTCTAGGCCAAATCCTGCTAATAATAACTCTTATGGTAGATGTGTTTCGCCTAATGAGAAAAAGATGTTAGAAATTGAAAGATCCACCAAGAGCTTTATGCAATCACAATATGAGCAAAATAAATTGTTTACTAAAACTATGAATGAGCAATCTACCTTGTTGAAGAATATAGGAAATCAACTTGAAAATCTGAACAAGGAGATTTCTGGGTTGCAAACTAAACTTGCAAATGCTGAAACCCGAATCTCATACATGTCTGCGTCACAATCTTCTTTAATTAATAAAATGGCTGCTAAACCTGAGGATATTGAAAATAAAATTGTTACTACAGCAAATGCCATCCAAGTTAGAATTAATGAGAATATAAGATTAATGGCTGAACTGCGTGCTAGGTGGGATAGAGAAGAAAATGAAAAACTAGCTAAAGAGAAAAATGTAGCTAAAGTTTGGACTATTACCACCACTACCAATGCTAATTCTTCACATGTTGCTGCACCTCGTACTATTAATGGTAAAATAATTGGTGTTGGCAATGCTTCTACTCCTAGTGCAAAGCGCGCAAAATTACCTGAAACTGCTAAAACTGCTGAAACTGCGTGTGATAAAACTGCTGAAATTTTTTCCAACCTTGGGGATGATAATCCCATTGCTTTAGATTGTAATGATTTAGATTTTGATGATTGCCACATCTCTGAAGTTATAAAGTTCTTGCAAAAACTTGCTAAGAGTCCCAATGCTAGTGCTATAAACTTGGCTTTCACAAAACATATTACAAATGCTCTCATAAAAGCTAGAGAAGAGAAACTAAAACTTGAAACTTCTATTCCTAGAAAGCTAGAGGATGGTTGGGAGCCCATCATTAAAATGAGAGTCAAAGATTTTGATTGTAATGCTTTATGTGATCTTGGTGCAAGTATTTCTGTTATGCCTAAGAAAGTTTATGATATGCTTGACTTGCCACCAATGAAAAACTGTTATCTGGATGTTAATCTCGCTGATAATGCTAAAAAGAAATCTTTGGGGAGAGTTGATAATGTTCATATTATGGTTAACAATAACCTTGTCCCCGTTGATTTTGTTGTCTTGGATATTGAATGCAATGCATCTTGCCCCATTATATTGGGAAGACCTTTTCTTCGAACCGTTGGTGCTACTATTGATATGAAGGAAGGTAATATTAAATATCAATTTCCTCTCAAGAAAGGTATGGAACACTTCCCTAGAAAGAGAATGAAGTTACCTTATGATTCTATTATTAGAACAAATTATGATGTTGATGCTTCGTCTCTTGATGTTACTTGAGATACACTTTCTGCGCCTAGCTGAAAGGCGTTAAAGAAAAGCGCTTATGGGAGACAACCCATGTTTTTACTATAGTATTTTTGTTTTATATTTGTGTCTTGGAAGTTGTTTACTACTGTAGCAACCTCTCCTTATCTTAGTTTTGAGTTTTGTTGTGCCAAGTAAAGTCTTTGATAGAAAAGTAAGTACTAGATTTGGATTACTGCGCAGTTCCAGATTTCTTCGCTGTCACGAATCTGGGTCTATCTCCCTGTAGGTAGCTCAGAAAATTAAGCAAATTTACGAGCATGATCCTCAGATATGTACGCAACTTTCATTCAATTTGAGCATTTTCGTTTGAGCAAGTCTGGTGGCCTAATAAAATCCATCTTTACGGACTGTTCTGTTTTGACAGATTCTGTCTTTTATTTCGCATTGCCTCTTTTGCTATGTTGGATGAATTTCTTTGATCCATTAATGTCCAGTAGCTTTATGCAATGTCCAGAAGTGTTAAGAATGATTGTGTCACCTCTGAACATGTGAATTTTTATTATGCACTAACCCTCTAATGAGTTGTTTCGAGTTTGGTGTGGAGGAAGTTTTCAAGGATCAAGAGAGGAGTATGATGCAATATGATCAAGGAGAGTGAAAGCTCTAAGCTTGGGGATGCCCCGGTGGTTCACCCCTGCATATTATAAGAAGATTCAAGCGTCTAAGCTTGGGGATGCCCAAGGCATCCCCTTCTTCATCGACAACATTATCGAGTTCCTCCCCGAAACTATATTTTTATTCCGTCACATCTTATGTACTTTGCTTGGAGCGTCGGTTTGTTTTTGTTTTTGTTATGTTTGAATAAAATGGATCCTAGCATTCACTTTATGGGAGAGAGACACGCTCCGCTGTAGCATATGGACAAATATGTCCTTAGGCTCTACTCATAGTATTCATGGCGAAGTTTCTTCTTCGTTAAATTGTTATATGGTTGGAATTGGAAAATGCTACATGTAGTAACTCTAAAATGTCTTGGATAATTTTATACTTGGCAATTGTTGTGCTCATGTTTAAGCTCTTGCATCATATACTTTGCACCCATTAATGAAGAAATACTTAGAGCTTGCTAATTTGGTTTGCATATTTGGTTTTTCTAGAGTCTAGATAATATCTAGTATTGAGTTTTGAACAACAAGGAAGACGGTATGGAGTCTTATAATGTTTACCATATGTCTTTTATGTGAGTTTTGCTGTACCGTTCATCCTTGTGTTTGTTTCAAATGACCTTGCTAGCCTAAACCTTGTATCGAGAGGGAATACTTCTCATGCATCCCAAATACTTGAGCCAACCACTATGCCATTTGTGTCCACCATACCTACCTACTACATGGTATTTATCCGCCATTCCAAAGTAAATTGCTTGAGTGCTACCTTTAAAATTCCATCATTCACCTTTGCAATATATAGCTCATGGGACAAATAGCTTAAAAACTATTGTGGTATTGAATATGTACTTATGCACTTTATCTCTTATTAAGTTGCTTGTTGTGCGATAACCATGTTTCGGGGACGCCATCAACTATTCCTTGTTGAATATCATGTGAGTTGCTATGCATGTCCGTCTTGTCCGAAGTAAGAGAGATCTACCACCTTAATGGTTGGAGCATGCATATTGTTAGAGAAGAACATTGGGCCGCTAACTAAAGCCATGATTCATGGTGGAAGTTTCAGTTTTGGACATATATCCTCAATCTCATATGAGAATAATAATTGTTGCCACATGCTTATGCATTAAAGAGGAGTCCATTATCTGTTGTCCATGTTGTCCCGGTATGGATGTCTAAGTTGAGAATAATCAAAAGCGAGAAATCCAAAATGCGAGCTTTCTCCTTAGACCTTTGTATAGGCGGCATGGAGGTACCCCATTGCGACACTTGGTTAAAACATGTGCATTGCAAAGATCCAGTAGTCCAAGCTAATTAGGACAAGGTGCGGGCACTATTAGTATACTATGCATGAGGCTTGCAACTTGTAAGATATAATTTTCATAACTCATATGCTTTATTACTACCGTTGACAAAATTGTTTCATGTTTTCAAAATAAAAGCTCTAGCACAAATATAGCAATCGATGCTTTCCTCTTTGAAGGACCATTCTTTTACTTTTATGTTGAGTCAGTTCACCTATCTCTCTCCACCTCAAGAAGCAAACACTTGTGTGAACTGTGCATTGATTCCTACATACTTGCATATTGTACTTGTTATATTACTCTATGTTGACAATTATCCATGAGATATACATGTTACAAGTTGAAAGCAACCGCTGAAACTTAATCTTCCTTTGTGTTGCTTCAATACCTTTACTTTGATTTATTGCTTTATGAGTTAACTCTTATGCAAGACTTATTAATACTTGTCTTGAAGTACTATTCATGAAAAGTCTTTGCTTTATGATTCACTTGTTTACTCATGTCATTACCATTGTTTTGATCGCTGTATTCACTACATATGTTTACAAATAGTATGGTCAAGGTTATGATGGCATATCACTTCAGAAATTATCTTTGTTATCGTTTTACCTGCTCGGGACGAGCAGAAACTAAGCTTGGGGATGCTGATACGTCTCCGACGTATCGATAATTTTTATGTTCTATGCCATATTATTGATGATACCTACATGTTTTATGCACACTTTATGTCATATTCGTGCATTTTCTGGAACTAACCTATTAACAAGATGCCGAAGTGCCAGTTCCTGTTTTCTGCTGTTTTTGGTTTCAGAAATCCTAGTAACGAAATATTCTCGGAATTGGACGAAACGAAGACCCGGGGGCCTATTTCGCCACGAACCTTCCAGAAGACCGAAGAGCATACGAAGTGGGGCCACGAGGTGGCCAAACCACATGGCGGCACGGCCAAGGGGGGCCCGCGCCGCCCGTGGTGTGGGCCCTCGTCGCTCCCCGACTCTGCCCTTCCGCCTACTTAAAGCCTCCGTCGCGAAAACCCCGAGGCGAAAAACCACGATACGGAAAACCTTACTAAGACGCCGCCGCCGCCGATCCCATCTCGGGGGATTACGGAGATCTCCTCCGGCACCCTGCCGGAGAGGGGATTCATCTCCCGGAGGACTCTACACCGCCATGGTCGCCTCCGGAGTGATGAGTGAGTAGTTCACCCCTGGACTATGGGTCCATAGCGGTAGCTAGATGGTTGTCTTCTCCTCATTGTGCTTCATTGTTGGATCTTGTGAGCTGCCTAACATGATCAAGATCATCTATCCGTAATACTCTATGTTGTGTTTGTCGGGATCCGATGGATAGAGAATACCATGTTATGTTAATTATCAAGTTATTACATATGTGTTGTTTATGATCTTGCATGCTCTCCGTTACTAGTAGAGACTCGGCCAAGTTTTTGCTTTTAACTCCAAGAGGGAGTATTTATGCTCGATAGTGGGTTCATGCTCGCATTGACACTCGGGACGAGTGACGAAAGTTCTAAGGTTGTGTTGTGCTCGTTGCCACTAGGGATAAAACATTGGCGCTATGTCCGAGGGATGTAGTTGTTGATTACATTACGCACCATACTTAATGCAATTGTCTGTTGCTTTGCAACTTAATACTGGAAGGGGTTCGGACGATAACCTGAAGGTGGACTTTTTAGGCATAGATGCAGTTGGATGACAGTCTATGTACTTTGTCGTAATGCCCAATTAAATATCACTATACTTATCATGCCATGTATGTGCATTGTTATGCCCTCTCTATTTGTCAATTGCCCGACTGTAATTTGTTCACCCAACATGCTTTTATCTTATGGGAGAGACACCTCTAGTGAACTGTGGACCCCGGTCCATTCTTTAATACTGAAATACAAATCTGTCGCAATACTTGTTTTACTGTTTTCTCCGCAAACAATCATCTTCCACACAATACGGTTAACCCTTTCTTACAGCAAGCCGGTGAGATTGACAACCTCAGCTGTTTCGTTGGGGCAAAGTACTTTGGTTGTGTTGTGCAGGTTCCACGTTGGCGCCGGAATCTCCGGTGTTGCGCCGCACTACATCCCGCCGCCATCAACCTTCAACGTGCTTCTTGACTCCTACTGGTTCGATTAAACCTTGGTTTCTAACTGAGGGAAACTTGCCGCTGTGCGCATCACACCTTCCTCTTGGGGTTCCCAACGGACGTGTCAATTACACGCATCAATTACTGTCTATGTATTATGTTGTAATGCCCAAACGAATCTCATAGTAATCATCTCGTCATGTATGGTCGATATTCTATCAATTACCCAGCTGTAATTTGTTCACCCAACATGTTATTTATCTTTATAGAGAGACACATCTAGTGAACTGTGGATCCCGGTCCTTTCCTTTACACTGATAAATTCAACCACTGCAATCTTGTTCTGTTTACGTTCCACAAGCACCGCTCTCTTTAATTACTGCAAACATCTCCTTTCACTTGATACATTTAATCCTTTGTGTTTAGCAAGACCGATGAGATCGACAACCTCACTGTAAGTTGGGGCAAAATATTTTGGTTGTGTTGTGTGCAGGTTCCACGTTGTTGCTGACGCCGGTAGTGCGTCCTGCCACTAGTCAGCGTTGTTGCTGATGCCGGTAGTGCGTCCTGCCACTAGTCAGCTAGCAACACCTTTAGAAGTCACGCCTTTCTCCTACTGGTCGATTAAACCTTGGTTTATTACCGAGAAAAACTTGCTTCTGTGCTCATCATACCTTCCTCTTGGGGTTCCCCAACAGTGTGCAATCTACGCTCGTCAAGCTACTTTTCTGGCGCAGTTGCCCGGAAATAATCAATACACCACATCAAGCCCCGTCAAGCACCATCACCTCTCCTCCTTCCGGTCCTTCTTGAGCAGCTCGGTGATGTCCGTGGCAAGATGCTTGGTTCCGACCAACCATACCGCTAACGCATTGAGCAGCGCTCGCGGCTGGCCCGATATCCCACTCCGAGCAAACAGAGTCATCATCGGCAACATCAGGGGGTGGAGGGGGGTCGCCATGATGCCGGGTTTTCACGCAAGGCTCCTCCTTGGCGAAGTCAGGTGTAACACCCCTGAATAATGAGGACTCGGGAAGGGTAGATATAGAATATGGGCATTGCATAGCATGCATCTCTAACATTGATTGATTTTTTTTTTAAAAAAATCTTCTTAAGCCAAAGGCTTTGGATTTGAACTCCACAAATGAATCATCCTTGTAAATTGAGCTTGATTCAAATTTGGCCTTTGACATATTTGAAAAAAAAAACTTGGGGAAAGCTAAAGCAAAGTCAAACCTACATTGTTTGTAACTTATTGTGTGCTACTTGTTTAGATAGAAGTTGACATAATTTAAATCAATTTGGTTTGAATTCAAAATTGAGGTTTGACTTAGGCAAGCTTTAATTCAAATAGTTTAGAACAAAGACCTAAGTCATTTGACTTCGCAACACACAATTCAATTACTAAAAGACTTTGATCATTCAATATATTTCGAAATCAACTCATACATCAATCCATCAAAAGAAATTCAAAATTGAAATTTAAATATGAAATTCGGGACAAATTCAAATATTTATATAAAATAAAGTACAACCCGGAAAAACATGAAACAAGTACCAAAATTTGAATAATATTATTGTTTATCGGAAAAATACTTACCAAGTTATTTACAAGATTGAATAATCTATAATAATACAAGTTGTAAATTTACCTATTAGATACTAGAAAAAGGAATAAGAAAAATCTGCCACCACAACCAACTCAATATTCTCAACATCATCCACACTTGATCTTCATATCTTGCGCACAAACCATAATTGACAAAGCTTGATGACGATCACCACTTGATGTCATCGTCCTCTCATGGGATATATGAGATCTTACTTTTGATGCATGCCCATGACAAGATACCTAACCCACATAGACAACACACACATAATGGGTTAGTTCATAAAGCATAATTGACAAAGCTTACCCTAACACAAGATCACATGATCCAAAATGGTACATATTCATCCTTTATGTGTTGACCAACTTGAATTCAATCTTCACTCTTAGTCTTGATCAACCTTATATGTCCTCACATTCTATCATAATCTTAAGGTACATATAGAACTCTTTATTTGATTAAATCCATCACCGGTTAGACCAATATCAAGATGGAGGGAGAGCAAAGGCAATTTAGATGAAATAATTTGGAGGAAGAGGAGTTGAGGTGCAGGGTACGCCCGGGCCGGGGGCTCACGACGTACGCGGTATTTATGGGAGCGCCGCGGGTGTGCTTGTGGCGACTGTGGACTGTGGACTGTTGGTTGGGTGCATTGCATGGATCATGGATGATGGATGCAGTCAAGTCCAGTCCAGTGGAGTCGACTCGACTCACACAGTTCCCGCCATCGCCATCTCGAGCTACTAGTGTGGTAGCGCTTTCGTGTCGTACCGTAGCGTTACGTGCGTGTCAGGCTCAGCCGGTGACCGCATTCAACCCCCTCATTTATTGCTACACATGCATGCAGTGCCCGAGTCGTCCCTACTCCTCCTCCTCTGCATGCAGACCTAATCAGTGGTGGCTCCCATCTCTGTTCTCTCCATCGCCAACGTCCAATGGAGCGATCGAGCCTGCCGGCCCTCCCTGAACGGCTTGCATCATCCTGCGTGCGCGCCTGGTTTGACATTGCGAACCCAGCGGATTCCATTCCGTGTCGAGGCAACGACGGTGACGCTACTCGGTGACACGGTTGGATCGATCGGATCTTGTCCAGTCCAGTCCAGGGGAGTGGACTTTTGGTTCGCTCGCGTACGCCGCCGCCCATCGCCTGCATATGCACGTCCTACTGCGTCGTGCGTGCATACATATCGGTCGTGTCACAACTACAACGGCCGGTCGGTCGCAGGGTCTCTGCCCATTCCTGCTTCTGCTTCACGTACTACCAACCTTTTCAAATGCCATCAATCTCCCACAGACAAAAATTACATGCTCCTACTCCCTTCGTATCGGCTTATTATGTTATAACGTATATTTTTCAAATAATAATACTACCATTTTCTCAAAGCAAATATATTATTGGCTTATTATATTATCGACTCCCTTAGTAGTAATAATTAGTTTGATTAACAAAATATACTATCTCACAGTAATTATACGATTGGATTCATTGCAAAACAAGTTTCCAATCATATAATATTTGTATCGTATATTCATATTTTGTTAACCAAGTTAATGATCAAACTTTTTCTCAAAGCACGTAGTAGGCTTGTAAACCGGTTATGGAGGGAGTACCTATACATCCTCACTGTTCCTTTTAACCGAGATATGGTCAAGTTTGCTTTAACCTAAATGGCCCTTAAGCAAAATTAAACTTTTTAATATTTATCATGGACCATTTTTGGTTACGCCACTTGGGCTTTTCTAGGGTGTAAGAGCATCCCCACTCGTTGGCGCTCCCCACGCCCAAATCCGGTGAAATTTTCGTCTGGATTGGACGAAAATTTGGCCTGGGGAGCGCCGAAGTTCCAGCCGTCCCCCCGGCAGGAAACCCCCAACCTCGACCATTTGACATATTTCAAACAAATTTGACATAAAATTTAACAAGTTCGGCGAGCAAGAGTCCGAAAATTGCTGAAACAAATTCGGCGATAATCAGTACAATATTTAACAAGTGCTGAAAAAATGAAGCACACAATTTCACAATTTTTGAAACAAATTATGACAAACTAGTTGGCGTCGGCGTTGGTGTTGCCTCGGAGCGTCCATATGTGCTCCACCAGATCATCTTGCAGCTGTTGATGCATTGTAGAGTCTCGAATCTCCTGGCGCATAGCAATGAAGACGGCCCATGATGGAGGCACCTGGTGATTAGGCTGTGCAAGAGGACCCTCTCTCTCATATGGTGCTTGTTGCTCAGCCAGAGGAACCGGATGTTTTCGCTCATGTGCTCCTCGTCTTGGGCGGCGGCTGCCATCTCTTCTCGCATAAGCTCGACGAATATCTGCTCCTCCTCTTCGTCTGAGTCCATGGCCGGCGAGGCAAATGGACGAACACCTGACGGGCGTGGTCGAGGCAACCCGAGCCGCAAACGACGAGGAGTAGGCCGTCATCGGAAAACAGGCCGGCGGAGGAGCAGCCAGATAGGCCGTCGTCGAAAGACGGCGGAATATAGGCAGGTGGGGGAGGAGGGGCGGCGGAATCTGGGAAACAAGCCGGCGGGGTGGTGACAGCGGCGAGAGAGATACGAGGGGTGGATTTTGAGCGAGGTGGCGGTGGGGTTCGTGTGTCCAGTCCTCGACAGAGCGGGCCCTTCCCCGCTTTTCACTCGTCCGGACTCCCCGATAGATCCCCGGGGGACCGGGGTTGACGTGGGCTCGCCGGATGGATGGGGCCAAATCCGGACGAAAATGAGGAACCGAGGCGCGACTGGACCAAATTTCTCCGTCCGAACGGAAAAAACGTCGCTCGGGGGCCTCGTCGGGGAGACAAGTGGGGACGCTCTAATCACTTATAGTTATTTCTTGCCACAAAAACAGCTAGGCACAATGTTTACGTTGGCTAATTCTGAAAAATCATGAATTCTCTAAGAAAGTTTTCGGACCTAGACCGGTGAATCACACTATTTTGTATGGCTGGACTCAAATGATTTAATCACTTTCAGCACATATTCTGACAAAACTCGCAAGACATACTAGACTGTCCTCTATTTTTCAGATAACACATCCAACATGGTGTGACTAAAACGGGCCACATATATTTAAAAGTTTTTCGAACGGACCCACCCAAGTGATTAAAAGTTTGCTTAAAAGTCATTTGGGTCAAACAAGTAACAATAATTTGCAAATCTTGTCAACAGGGTTTTAGGATAAGGGCATCTCACGGACCTTGTGCGATCGTTTGCGTCCGTGCGGACCGGAAATTCGTATGCACCCAGCTCCAGCGGGGCGACGCATCGTGTTCGGGGCGTCCGCCGCGAGCAAACGCGGCGCAAATATACGACACGTTTACGTCTCCGCGGTCGCGCCGAGCGTCCGAGGAGGAGGGCCTCCTCCTCCTCCTCCTCCTCCTCCTCAAAAATTAGTTTTTAGTTTATATATGTTTTAAAATTTGTTTTTATTTGTATGTGTTTGAACCTTTTCGATTGGAGTAATCTATCCGATAAACGGCTAATCTATTGGATTCGAGCAACATGACATTCAATACTACTTGCTCATTCAACAAAAAAGAAAAAGAGAACAAAGAAAACAAAGCACTGGGATGTCCGAAATACGTCGAACCGCTGGAGGTGGCCCCCGATGCAAACGGACATTTCGTCCCTCGCGGTCATTTTGGCGTCCACCTGGCGACGGAAACGGACCCTGCGGACAATTTAGAGGTCCGAAATGTGTCGCGGCGCTGGAGATACCCTAAGCAGGAGGACCTCGTACGTACAACAGCAGCACGTACGAGCACCATGTGTGTACCTATAGTAGCTATGTCTACTACTTTGGCAAACTCGTACGTACTGCTCTAATACTGTTGCCGTGTACTACTACGTACTGTACTAGAGTCACTCTAGTACATACAGTGTGTGCGACCGATCGTTCCAACCATGAGACGACAAGATCGATAATCGTACTAGTACAGTTTCATCCACGCTGAAGCAGAACGAACGACTTTCAGAAATCAAACGGGTTCAAATACTGGCTATACGTACTTCCTTAATAATAATAAAAGATAGTGGCTATACTTCCTTCAAAAAAAATATACTAGCTATACATACAGCTGGGATACAAAGCAGAAACACTACCTTCCTCTGTTTACTGCAGCATACGGATGTAACCTAGGTAATCAAATGAATGAAATATCCTACGTAATTAAATGAAGTTTCCTAACTATCTCCATTACATAATTCTAGTCGTGAATTTGGTTTAAATTTGAACTAAAACCACAGACAAGGAGGTCACCGCTCCCACGCGCTCCAGCGGCCGTGCAGCTCGACATCGCCGAAGATCTCGACGATCTCGCCTACCGCCTCCCTCAGTTGCCTAAAGGCGGAGCAGGAGGGTGGTAGGCAAGAAGACGCACCATATTGAACTATCAAGTTACGCGAGGCGTGTTTTGATGGGGGATAAGGCGCAAGATAGGCGGCATTACGGGAAGTAGACGGGAAACATGATGATTAGGAGGAAATAGACATAATGTATGAAGTCCCACCTTCAGTGCTGGCCCATCGTTTATTTTAACGGTTCAGTCAAAATGTGTTAAGATTGTATGCCACATCATTACTTAGAGCGGATCCCATTGGTCAAAAATGGTGTCAAATAGTTTATCAACATATCAATGCTTCTGTCAAGGTGTCAACCAATATCAATGGCAACTCGCGAACGAAATAAAAAAAATAAGTTTTTTAATCCTGAGCCAAGAATTGCGGTGGGCTTTTTTTTTTGAGTTTTCTGATAAAAAATCAGTTGTCATCTAGAAGCTAACTACCATAACATGAACTAAGTAGAATACTGCCTATGCTTCAAATTAAATGATTCAACTTTATCTAGATAAAGTATCTAGAGCAATTTGGATTGGAGGGAGTAGCAATAATAACAAAAATTGGGTGCCAGGCAGAACGTCAGTACGTCACAGTGAGCCATTTTTCCTTCTAGCGAGGAAGTCGACCAGCGTGATCCTGGATGGAGCGGCCGTGCCCGGTCTCTTCCTGATCATCGTCGTCTTCCACAGCTTGTCCCCTCCGCACTCTCTCACGGTGCTGCTCGTCGTCTCAGATGCGACATTGTAGAACTGCACACACGAGTACAAAGTAAGCAAGTGACGATCAATAATATAAGTAACTAACCTGGCTTCAGAAAACTGAATGACTGTATATTACGCAGCTTCATCAGATGTTTTTTCCATTACCTCGCACACGCCGTGTAGGAGCAGCCTCTGGAACGGGTCCTGCACGTCCAGCGCGAGCACATCCTTGTCGCCGCTCGTGTCCTCGATGAAGGCCCTCACTCGTGCCTGCAAAATCAATTGAATTAGAAACTCTTTAGTGTTAATTAGCTAGTACCTCCATGGAATCAACACTGACATAGACAGTAATATACTCCTATGTACTTTCAGTTGGATAACTAGTTAACTACTGCTGGATTGACTTAACATTGCTGAAGAGTTTACAAGTCTTGATTGGACAGTGAATACTGTAATGTTCCAAGCGTCTTCACGGACACTAGTGAAAATATAGTGTATGGTACCTTCCTCGTTTACGCAAGGAATCAATACACATGGACAATTAATCTAGTACACATGTACTTTCAGTTGGATAACTACTGTAATTAACTAGTTTGGGTACTAGTAGTTTTAAATCGCTGCAAAATTTCCAAGGCCACTGAATCCATGTTCTACCTTCCTAAGCAATGTTGAGGGACAAAGCTGAAAATACAATGTATACGTGTGGTTCAGAAAACGTAGGTTCATAAGAAGGTATACATACTTCGTATATCCCGAGCAGATGAGGCAGGAAGTTGCTCTTGATAGCTTCTCTTGTCTGACCATCTACACGGTGCCATGCTTTCAGCGCGATCGCCTCATCTTGGTCCAGACGACGACTGTTCTTCCGATCCGCAGGCGATTGTTTCGTGTGAAATTGCATAAAACTTGCCTAGAGATGATAAAAATCGCCAACAATATACTATAAGTGCTCATACTGGTGGTTCTGTGTACTGTACGATGACGATGAAACACACATCTACGAGCTGATGTGCAATGGTGCTAGTATATTAAAGCAAAAAATCTGCACATCTGTGTACATGCATTTGGCCTCAATATACCTGAACGTCCATGTCGATGGTCCTGAAGACATCCCATCCAGCAGCAGCACTTGTCATGCAGAACGCGGACATGGGCTGCTCCTCACCTGCACACACGCGCGCACAACGTCGATCAGAATCATGTGACTCTTGTGGTCGAGTAATTGAAATGCAGAGGAATAATACTGGAGTTTTCAGGTTTGTTGGATGGATCGATTATTTACCCCATGGTGGTGGAGCGAAGAGGCCTTTGATCTCGTCGGCGTCAAGACAAGGGACGAGCTCCAGAAGCAAGCTGTCGTTCAGCCACCGGCACGACTTCCTGTTGCTGATCTGCATACATTATACACACTGCGTTATGACATTGCTGATAGATAAACCATATAGCATCATTGTGTATCAGGAAGCAGATTCTTCCGTCATGCATGTTCATGCTAATCAACTGGTACTAGATGAGAAAACAACTCCATCGAATTTGCTCGAAGTAATTAGCTGCAGATTCCCTGACAGGTCAATACAAGTTGATTAGCAATGTATTGTACCTCGGTGGCGCCAAGGTTCTTGAGGGCCTGGATCCTGCTCTCGATCGTCGTCTCTCCGTCGAAGAAGGAAGTGCGGAACTCCTCCTCCGTCCGCGTCAGACCCATGGTCGCCATGATCCTTGGCTCGAAGTTTCGCTCTTTCTCTCTCTTTTCCGGCGAGAAGGAAAGTGGTCTCGGTCGCCGGAGTTGGAGACGGCGAGACAGAGCAAACGAGGCACGTTCGGTTTGGGTGCCGAGTGGAAGCGTGTAAATATAGTCGCGCGTTTATGTTGGAGATTGAGCGGCACGGAAGCCTGCACGGATCGGTTTCGGTTGATTGAGGGCCACGGAACCGGCACCTATACCAACTGGGCTGCCTCGATCAGTTCCAGCCTTTCTCTCTCGCCACAGAACCAGCACGGGTACGTACTGCATTGTATTGTATGTCTATACGGAAATTGCTCGCTAGCGCGCGGGTACACCTATTCATCGCTCCTTAGCGAGCGTTTGTACAGCACGCACTCATATTCTGTTTCTTTTGGGCCGATCCGTTAATTCCTTCCATGGCTTAGACTAGTACCGAACTTCTCTATTTTTGTACACCATCCACGCACTAGCCCACAGCTTCGGCCCTCTAATGCATAGACCAAGGTTCGAATTCCACCTAACCCGAACCCGAACAAATTTTCAAACTGAAGTTTGAAATTGAGCAAATTTGCTTCCCGAGCAAAGTCTGAATTTAAACAGATTTTCAATTGTAGCAAAATTTGAATTTGAACAAATTTTAAAACTAGGCAAAATTAAATTTTAGCAAATTTTGGAATGGAGAAAAAATAAATTTGAACAAATTTTGAAACGGAGCAAAATTTAAATTTGAAAAAATCTGAAACAGAGCAAACTTTAAATTTGAAAAAATTCCAAAAAAACAATAAAAAGCCGAAGCAAACTGAATAAAGAAACAATCAAAACCAGATAAACCGGGAAGAAAACCGGTAAAACCTTAACCAAATACCCAGCCATGCACTAATGGGCCGCGGCCCAAAATCGCCAGCACTGCGTGCGGAGCCGTATTAACACGCTAGCGCGCCTACCGAGTACCAGTTCGTTTAAGGGTTTTAGTTCATGGGCTCGGCCCACTTTCGCGTTCGAGGTATGTTTCTTTTCTGTTGTTCCCTTTAGAAAGAACTTGTTTCTCTATTGCTTCTTCTTTCTTCGCTGCTTGTTCAGCTCCGCGAGGCATCTCTCCTCGCCGCCACCACCGCTTCTGCGCCCCGCTTTTCCGGCGTGTCTCCGCCATCACGCCCTGCATTCCGGCATGTCTCCTCCGCGCGCCCGTTTTCGGCGTTTCTCCTCCGCTCGCCCGCTTCTCGCGTTTCTCCTGCGGTCCGCGTCCCGTGTTCCCGTCCCCGTCAAGCATCTCCGCCGCAACGCTTCCCGTCTCACTGGAATACTCGTTGCTTCCCGTCGCAGTTGAAGTTGATTCTCCTTTTCTTCACCGGTACCTATGGGAGGTTAGATTTCTATCATACTTATTGCAGATTACGGTTCCGTTGTTTATGTATTGTTGATTTGGGTTCTAGCCACTGTTTACGTATTTGCTTGCTTTCTACTGTAGTTAAGCGCAATTAGGCACTAATTATTGTGATTTTATGTTCATAATATTCTCCTACCAAATTAGGAACTAAACCCACGTTCTCTTCAGCATAGTATTGACTATGGTGTTCCAAGGATATTCCATGTTTTTTTAAAGAGAAGGCCTAAGCCCTGCGTTAAATTAATAACGCCCGACGGGACGGAAACCAGTACATCAACGCTTACAAGGACCTGCTGGGGTTACCAGCTCGACATGACAGCATAGGAGGACAACAGGAGAAACAAAAAAGGGAACAAGCAGCTCTAACTAGAAACTAGGTAGAGATCTTGAGGCCAACGAAGAGGCGAAGAATCCTGCTGAGAGGGCGCGGCGCCGACACTGTCTAGACTAACAGACCTCCCGAGCAGAAACAGAGCACGCCCATGACCGAAGGAGCTTGGTTGACTTCATGATTGGAGATTCTGAAGGAGGAGGGCTTGAACGCGACGCCTCCAAGGAGGAAGACGGCGCCCAAGGGCGTCGACGTCGCATGCACTGGCCAAGGCCTTGCCGAGCTTTCGCCCTAGCCCAAACACCACCCCAAAGACACAACCTTGACGCTCGTCGAACGACACACTGAGTCCACGGCTTGAAGAAGATATCATCGGCGTCACCCGTGGCAAGACGCCAAGCTAGACAACCACCCCTGGGTTTCTAGGTAGCCGACCGAACCGGGATAACCACCGTGTAACTGTAACCAGGAGACAGTGGCGGCGAGAAGCGCAAGAAGGGTGAGAGGGTGAGCCTAGAGTCGATGAAGATAGACTTCGCCCCAACCGAAGAAGCACACAAGTTTTGCAAGGAGGCGTGATCCAGCCACACGAAAGGAGGGATATTTTGTGGCGCCTCCAAGAAGGTAAATGGCGTCGAGTACGTCATCGTCACCCGCACCGGCCGTAGCCTTGCACGGATTTCGCCGGTTTCCCGTCCCGTACCAGTAGCCGACCAACGCCATGAGACCGTAGAAAGGAACCAGAAACCAGACACCGCCGACAACACCTCCTCACAAGTGTTGCCGGCCCAAGGAGATGGGGAGACTCAATCCCAAGAGTCACCAACTCCAAGCTCATCGCCGACACCGATCGCACCAATCAAGCAAGCAAGAGCTCCAAGATCGCGCGATGGCCTGTCCACTCCGCCTTAGTTCATCCCATCTCAGAGAATGACCCAACAAATCTCGGATCTGGGGAAATATGGTTCATTTTCCGCGGCAATGGCCCAGCACCTCGTCAAGATCCTGGCGAGGCGACAGCGAGAGACAGGTGCTCCACACCACCACCTCCGCATCACCCAAGTGACCGCGGCCGGTGACAGTCCAGCACCAGGCAACGCTGTCCACCCCTGGAGCAGCGCCGCCGCCCGAGCCTACCCCTGGAACCGAGCCCACCAGATAGCCCAGGGCCGCCGCCCGGCATCCAAGGCCACGCCGCCCCGCCGCCCTCACGGCCGGAGATACGAGCCAAACACGGCCGCCGCGCGAGGCAATGCCGAAGACCACCGCCCGGAGCCGCCGCTCCGGCGCCTAAAAGCCCCCACCGAGTCTCCCCCAACAACCACACCCGCGCCAACACCTACCCCAACCCCGGCAAATCCAGAGGAGCCGCCGGCCTGGAGAGACGTACCTGGACTGGGGCGACCGTGGGAGGCGACAGCAGCACCGGCGAGCCACGCGCGGCGACCTCCCTCCCTGTGGCCGCGCAGGGGGGCCGGGGCCGAGATCCGAGATCCCCGCCGTCCCCTTCACCGGCGCCGTGGTCTTCGACCGGCAGCGCCTCCGGGGGCGGCGAGGGGCGAGGGAGGGAGGAGGGGGCGGCGGCGGGGTGGGGTTAGGGTTTCGCCCCCCCCCCCCCGCGTCGCCTGGGGGAGACGACGCGAGGCACGGTCCGATATTCCATGTTAACAATGTTGACTTCAAGCTTGTTACTCAGTTTGATAGAATTCAATCTTTAAGGAGATTTTTTCCGGAGCAATTGATGTAAGCCTTCTTTTATCCCATGGATTATGTCTTTTTTATCCTTTTTAAAGTTCTTATCAACTTCTTTTCCTTATTCATTCAATGTGCAATTTAGGGAAAGTCGTTTACTCCATATAGTAATCGTGAATTCAAAGAATTCTTGGAAAAGCAGTCCAAGCGGCTGCAGTTAGTACTGTCCTCGTTTGGTTATGGTTCAAATATGCCAAGTTCAAGTCAGGAAAATATGAATTCAGATCCATTTAATTAATATTCTAACAATCTTGGGAATATATCTCTGGATGTTAGTTCCTCTTACTTATTTTTACAATTATTTTGTAATATATTCTCTCTCTCATGCACCTTATTTTTTAGTATGTTTGTACATTTAAATACTTGAAGCTTTTTTACATGCAGATGTTTTTTTAGTTATTTTCCTGCTTGCACCTTTATTGTCTAGTTTATTTTTTTGCAATTGGTATCTATGTTGTTTTACTATATTTTCTCCTCTAGAGAATTTGTCCTCGTAAATATCTTCATTTTTTCATTCAGGTACAGAAAATTGTTGGTTCTATCATTAAATCACACAAAGAGAAGATTGCTGGTGATGTTACAAAATTTCCCGAGAGAAGTTTTGATTTGATGTCCACGGAAATTTTCTCTGCTATTTCTGAGCACTGGTAGCCACCTCCAGCTGAGACACCCTTCCAGCCACCTCCCGCTGAGACGCCCTTTAAGTCAACTCCAACTGAGACACCCTTCAAGTCAACTCCAGCTGAGACGCACCACAAGCCTCCTTCAACTGAGACGCACTCGCAGCCACCTACATCTGAGATGCACTTTCAGCCACCTACAGGTTACACAGTTAACAAATGCACTGATCTTGTAGAGCATACATTTGTTGGAGATGGTAAAGTTGGTGCATCGTTTGCTAGTGATGTAGATAATTATGAAGGTCATTATCAAGTTCCAACCTTGGCTAGACCACACTCCTTTTTTTATAAAAATCTCTTTTTAAAGGTACTACAAGCAAGTATTTGGTTTCCACAAATTTTCTATTTTTTTTAAGGTACTACAAGCAATATTGTTTCAAGCCCACGAACAAGCACATGCTGCAAGCGATCATGTTCATTTTATGGACGAGCATGAAGAAACGGTTGCCAAGAGTTCACATTGCAATTACCTTGTTATTGAATAGAATAAGGCTCCCGCTGACTCAAATATTACCGGTATGTGTTCTTTTGTGTCTTATAATATATACTTAATATGTATTTTTTTGTTGTAACACGTTTCTGATTATGTTTTAATTTTACTTTTCTATTTTTTCTTAATAAATTTATGAAGCTTATAAAAGGAATTGTGATGCTGATACTAGCTCACCTCAAGCAGATTCCCCTTCTGATCTTGTCATGAAGATCCATAATGAACCTGTATTGGATAAAGATAAGTTAAAATCTGACATATCTGCAAGTAGTAAGTGTTTCTTTTAATTGCACTTTTTCGATTTGTTCTTTCTTGTAACAAGCTGACACTCTTATATGTATTTGTCATTTTTTTTCTTTCTGTTTTTGTAGTTGACATTAGGGATGCATAACATGTTCATAGTCTCGACCCAAAACAGTCTCCATATGCTAATCTTCTGAGTGTAGCTGATTTTTCTCACCCTCACTATGACGAGTCGGAAACTTCTAGTATGTTCTCACTGTTGCTTTTTAAATACATTTTACACGGAATTCTACTATATGATTATATTTCACCTTTTTTGATTTTCAATGTTTATTTTATGTCTTTTAACTTTCAAGGAGATTCAGTAATCAAGGAAAATACTTTGCTAGATGATGCTAGTGCTAGTACACCTCAAGAAGATTTCACATCTGATCTTGTTATTAAGACTCATTATGAACTTTTTTGGATAAAGATAAGTCAAAATCTGACACATATGCAACTAGTAAGTGTTCCTTTTTAATTCCATTTTTTCGATTAGTTCTTTCCTAGTTTCAAGCCGCAACATAGAGGACAATCCGGTTAAGATCCGAGCAATCGAAAGAATGGAGTTGCCCCAAACCCTGAACGATGTACAAAAGTTCATCGGGTGCCTGGCATCCCTAAGCCGGTTTGTAAGCCGGTTAGGAGAGAAGACTTTGCCCTTATATGCATTGATGAAAATTCGGACCAGTTCATCTGGACGTCACAAGCCGATGCGGCATTCAAAGATTTAAAGAATATGTTGGCCACAACGCCTATATTGGCATCACCATTGCCCAAAGAACCAATGTTGTTGTACATAGCAGCCACAAACTGAGTTGTAAGTGTCGTGGTAGTTGTGGAAACAGAAGAGGAAGGATAAACCGTGCAGAGGCTGGTATACTACCTGAGCGAAGTGCTCTCCCTCTCGAAACAGAACTACCCCCACTACCAAAAGATGACCTATGGCGTGTTCATGTCCGCTTGAAAACTTAAGCATTACTTCAAAGAGCATCCAATGACGGTGGTGTGTGAAGCCCCTATCTCGGAAATCATCGGCAATAAAGATGCAAGCGACATGATAGCCAAGTGGGCAATCGAACTATCTCCTTACGTGCCCCGGTATGAAAGAAGAGATGCCATTAAGTCGCAAGCGCTGGCGGATTTCCTCGTGGGTTGGGTCGAGATGCAGTACAAGCCACCTAAGCCTGAGACCGAGTACTGGAGGATGCATTTTGAAGGCCTTGATGCCGGAGTAGTTCTCATC
Organism: Lolium rigidum; assembly: GCF_022539505.1. Classification (NCBI taxonomy): domain Eukaryota; kingdom Viridiplantae; phylum Streptophyta; class Magnoliopsida; order Poales; family Poaceae; genus Lolium; species Lolium rigidum. The sequence continues at coordinate 242,003,225 of NC_061510.1, read as the reverse complement.
TCACCAAAAGGAGACAACCTCAGATATGTGCTGCATATCCATTTCAGGGCATCCAACAATGTCGTTGAGTATGAAGCTTTAGTACATGGGCTCAAAGTGGCAAAAAAAGTGGGAGTACGCTAGATCATTTGCTATGGAGACTCGAATCTGGTGGTACAACAGTGTTCCGGAGATTGGGACACAAAGGATGCCAACATGGCATCATACCGGTTTCATGTGCAGCAGATTGTCGGCTTCTTTGAAGGTTGTGAGTTTCACCATGTGCCGCGAGCACAGAATGAAGCGACAGATACTTTATCCAAACTAGGCTCATCTAGGCAAGAAATTCCGCCCGGAATAGCCTTGGCTCATCTCCGTAAGCCGTCGATCAAGCCGTGCCAGAATCTGAATCAATCTTTGTTCCGGAATCACATGTTGTCCCGATGGACATTGACCAAGTAAACCCCGGGACTGCTTCATCTAACCCGGGGACTTCGCAGTCGAAGCCGAAAGAAACTATGTCGGTGGATTGCATGGAGGTCGACATGCCGCTGTTCGTCGTTCGAGAAGCACCGACTTGGGTGAAATCGATCATGGAATTTCTGGTCAACAGCGGTTTACCGGCTGAAGAAGTCGTGGCCAGGAGAATCCAAAGGAGAGCAAAAGCTTACACCATCATCAATGGCGAGATGTACAAGAGAAGCATCACAGGAGTACTGCAGCGCTGTGTGGAACCATAAGAAGGCAAGGAGATACTCTAAGAAATCCACCAAGGAGAATGTGGACACCATGCCTCATCAAGAGCCTTGGTTGCGAAAGCTTTCCGGCATGGGTTCTATTGGCCCACTGCACTGGAAGATGCGGAAGACATGGTCCGGATGTGCAACGGGTGCCAAAGGTACATCAAGCAGACTCACGTCCCGGCTTCCGGCTTCAAGACCGTCCCAATAACTTGGTCGTTCGCGGTGTGGTGCCTTGATATGGCTGGACCTTTCCCGCCGGCATGAGGAAACATGACTCATATCCTTGTCATGGTGGATAAGTTTACCAAATGGCTGGAAGTAAAACCAATCCAGAAATGCGATGGACACACAACTCTGAAGTTCCTGAAGGACATCATCATGCGGTATGGATACCCGCACGGTATCATTATAGACAATGGTACAAACTTTGTGGTGGGAGAGTTCGCTCAATTTTGTGAAGATAAGAACATCCGGCTTGATATCGCCTCAGTCGTACACCCTCAAACCAATGGGCAAGTGGAAAGGACAAATGCCCTGGTACTATCTGGAATAAGGCCACGACTTATCGAGCCTCTGGAAAAAAACTCTGGGATGTTGGCTTGATGAACTACCATCTGTATTGTGGAGTCTAAGAACCACGCCAAACCGGTCAATCGGATACACACCACTTTTCATGGTATATGGAGCCGAAGCGGCTATCCCAACCGACATCATCCATGACTCACCATGAGTGCAACTGTATACAGAGGAAGAGGTCAAAGAGGCCCGGGAAAATGATGTCGATTTGCTCAAAGAAGCAAGAGAATTGGCACTCGCCAGATCAGCTGTTTACCAGCAAAACCTCCGACGCTATCACAGCCGAAAGGTGAATCGACGGGTATTCCAAGAAGTAGACCTAGTACTACGTCTGGTGCAACGCACTGCAGGATAGCATAAGCTAGCACCCTCATGGGAGGGACCATTCATAGTGAGCAAAGCTCTGCACAATGATGCTTATTATCTTATAGATGCGCAGGAGGAAAACAAAGATGTAGCAGATAAGTCGGGTGAGGAAACCAAACGCCCATGGAATGTAGCTCTTCTTCGCCCTTTCTATTCCTGAGGATGTGATGTAAAGTGTTCTTGTACCCTTTTCAATATTCTCTATGAATGAAATGCCGACATCTCGAATGAAACTCGGGGACTGCCTTTGTCGTATTTGCATGCTATTTGTTTATGTTTTCCCCGTATATACCGGTTGGCTTGTTCGAAATTTTCTATTCCGGTTTGGTAGTGTGTTTAAACCAAAGGTAGATGACGAGGCGGTTCCTCGGCAATGCCCACCTTGAGGGGCTTGGGTTTTAGAGAAAGGCGACGACGGAAGTTCCGGGAGCGAGGCGGTACACGACGTACCCAGGTTCACGTCCCCACGGTGGAGGATCGCTACGTCCTGCTAGCAATCCACTATATGAATATATGTGTACAGGGGGCCGCCATAGGCGGAGTTGTTGGATCTAGTCTAGTTCTAATCCGCGGATTGCGGTTTCTAGGCGTGTTGCCTCTACAATTATGTTTCTGATTGTGCGTGTGATACGTCTCCGACGTATCGATAATTTCTTATGTTATATGCCATATTATTGATGATACCTACATGTTTTATGCACACTTTATGTCATATTCGTGCATTTTCTGGAACTAACCTATTAACAAGATGCCGAAGTGCCGATTCTTTGTTTTCTGCTGTTTTTGGTTTCAGAAATCCTAGTAACGAAATATTCTTGGAATTGGACGAAATCAAGACCCAGGGGCCTATTTCGCCACGAACCTTCCAGAAGACCGAAGAGCATACGAAGTGGGGCCACGAGGTGGCCAAACCACAAGGCGGCGCGGCCAAGGGGGCCCGCGCCGCCCTGTGGTGTGGGCCCCTCGTCGGCCCCCGACTCGCCCTTCCGCCTACTTAAAGGCTCCGTCGCGAAACCCCGAGGCGAAAAACCACGATACGGAAAACCTCACCGAGACGCCGCCGCCGCCGATCCCATCTCGGGGGATTCCGGAGATCTCCTCCGGCACCCTGCCGGAGAGGGGATTCATCTCCCGGAGGACTCTACACCGCCATGGTCGCCTCCCGGAGTGATGAGTGAGTAGTTCACCCCTGGACTATGGGTCCATAGCAGTAGCTAGATGGTTGTCTTCTCCTCATTGTGCTTCATTGTTGGATCTTGTGAGCTGCCTAACATGATCAAGATCATCTATTTGTAATACTCTATGTTGTGTTTGTCGGGATCCGATGGATAGAGAATACCATGTTATGTTAATTATCAAGTTATTGCATATGTGTTGTTTATGATCTTGCATGCTCTCCGTTATTAGTAGAGGCTCTGGCCAAGTTGATGCTAGTAACTCCAAGAGGGAGTATTTATGCTCGATAGTGGGTTCATGCCTGCATTGACACCCGGGACAACGACGTAAAGTTCTAAGGTTGTGTTGTGCTCGTTGCCACTAGGGATAAAACATTGATGCTATGTCCGAGGATGTAGTTATTGATTACATTACACACCATACTTAATGCAATTGTCTCGTTGCTTTGCAACTTAATACCGGAAGGGGTTCGGACGATAACCTCGAAGGTGGACTTTTTAGGCATAGATGCAGTTGGATGGCGGTCTATGTACTTTGTCGTAATGCCCAATTAAATCTCACCGTACTTATCATGACATGTATGTGCATTGTTATGCTCTCTCTATTTGTCAATTGCCCGACCGTAATTTGTTCACCCAACATGCTTTTATCTTATGGGAGAGACACCTCTAGTGAACTGTGGACCCCGGTCCATTCTTTAATACTGAAATACAAATCTCGTTGCAATACTTGTTTTATTGTTTTCTCTGCAAACAATCATCTTCCACACAATACGGTTAATCCTTTGTTACAGCAAGCCGGTGAGATTGACAACCTCACTGTTTCGTTGGGGAAAAGTACTTTGGTTGTGTTGTGCAGGTTCCACGTTGGCGCCGGAATCCCTGGTGTTGCGCCGCACTACATCCCGCCGCCATCAACCTTCAACGTGCTTCTTGGCTCCTCCTGGTTCGATAAACCTTGGTTTCTTTCTCGAGGGAAAACTTGCTGCTGTGCGCATCATACCTTCCTCTTGGGGTTGCCCAACGAACGTGTGAAATACACGCCATCAAGCATATTTTCACGGCGCCGTTGCCGGGGAGATCAAGACACGCTGCAAGGGGAGTCTCCACTTCTCAATCTCTTTACTTTGTTTTTGTCTTGCTTTATTTTATTTACTACTTTGTTTGCTGCATTATATCAAAACACAAAAAAATTAGTTGCTAGCTTTACTTTATTTACTTGTCTTGTTTGCTATATCAAAAACACAAAAAAATTAGTTTACTTGCATTTACTTTATCTAGTTTGCTTTATTTACTACTGCTAAAATGGCCAGCCCCGAAAATACTAAGTTGTGTGACTTCACTAGCACAAATAATAATGATTTCTTATGCACACCTATTGCTCCACTTGCTACTACAAATGGAATTCTTTGAAATTAAACCTCGCTTTATCGAATCTTGTCATGAGAGAGCAATTTTCCGGTGTTAGTTCCGATGATGCTGCTGCCCATCTTAATAATTTTGTTGAACTATGTGAAATGCAAAAGTATAAGGATGTAGATGGTGATATTATTAAATTAAAATTGTTTCCTTTCTCATTAAGAGGAAGAGCTAAAGATTGGTTGCTATCTCTCGCCTAAGAATAGTATTGATTCCTGGACTAAATGCAAGGATGCTTTTATTGGTAGATATTATCCCCCTGCTAAAATTATATCTTTGAGGAGTAGCATAATGAATTTTAAACAATTGGATAATGAACATGTTGCTCAAGCTTGGGAAAGAATGAAATCTCCGGTTAAAAATTGCCCAACCCATGGAGTCGACTACTTGGATGATCATCCAAACCTTCTATGCAGGACTAAATTTTTCTTCGCGGAATTTATTGGATTCAGCTGCTGGGGGTACCTTTATGTCCATCACTCTTGGTGAAGCAACAAAGCTTCTTGATAATATGATGATTAATTACTCTGAATGGCACACGGAAAGAGCTCCACAAGGTAAGAAGGTAAATTCTGTTGAAGAATCCTCTTCCTTGAATGATAAGGTTGATGCTATTATGTCTATGCTTGCGAATGATAGGACTAATGTTGATCCTAATAATGTTCCATTAGCTTCATTAGTTGCTCAAGAAGAACATGTTGATGTAAACTTCATTAAAAATAATAATTTCAACAACAATGCTTATCGGAACAATTCTAGTAATAACTATAGGCCATATCCTTATAATAATGGTAACGGTTATGCTAATTCTTATGGGAATTCTTACAACAATAATAGGAATACACCCCCTGGACTTGAAGCCATGCTTAAAGAATTTATTAGTACACAAACTGCCTTTAACAAATCTGTTGAGGAAAAGCTCAATAAAATTGATATTCTCACTTCTAAGGTTGATAGTCTTGCCTCTGATGTTGATCTTTTGAAATTGAAAGTTATGCCTAATAGGGATATTGAAAATAAAATTGTTAATACAGCAAATGCCATCCAAGTTAGAATTAATGAGAATATAAGATTAATGGCTGAATTGCGTGCTAGGTGGGTGATA
>NC_061510.1:241959324-241997762 GCF_022539505.1 Lolium rigidum | reverse complement strand
GCTATGGACCCATAGTCCAGGGGTGAACTACTCACTCATCACTCCGGAGGCGACCATGGCGGTGTAGAGTCCTCCCGGAGATGAATCCCCTCTCCGGCAGGGTGCCGGAGGAGATCTCCGGAATCCCCCGAGATGGGATCGGCGGCGGCGGCGTCTTACTAAGGTTTTCCGTATCGTGGTTTTTCGCCTCGGGGTTTTCGCGACGGAGGCTTTAAGTAGGCGGAAGGGCGAGTCGGGGGCTAACGAGGGGCCCACACCACGGGGCGGCGCGGGCCCCCTTGGCCGCGCCGCCATGTGGTTTGGCCACCTCGTGGCCCCACTTCGTATGCTCTTCGGTCTTCCGGAAGGTTCGTGGCGAAATAGGCCCCCGGGTCTTCGTTTCGTCCAATTCCGAGAATATTTCGTTACTAGGATTTCCGAAACCAAAAACAGCAGAAAACGAGAACCGGCACTTCGGCATCTTGTTAATAGGTTAGTTCCAGAAAATGCACGAATATGACATAAAGTGTGCATAAAACATGTAGGTATCATCAATAATATGGCATAGAACATAAGAAATTATCGATACGTCGGAGACGTATCAGTAATCCAACTACGTCTATGACTAATAATCCACCTGTAACATCCCAGGATTCCAGACAATTACGGGATAGATTTAAGAAGGGATGTGCATTGCATCATAAAATCTGAGAAAATTTCGCGCGAGAGTGCGACAAACTTTGACATGACCTCTTTGCATTTAGGTTGCATATGAGTTGTTCATCAACTTATTGAAATTCAAACATGAAAAGGAAATGAGTTTGAATTCAAATTCAAACTCAACAATTCAAATTAAATTAAATATCATATAACCATAATATTGAGAAAATACAAATAACAATAAAAGATAAAGACTAATATATAATATATAATATAAAGCTCAATATAGTGAAACCTTGAGCTTTATTAATCAACACATATATTACATTGTCAATTACAATATTTCTTATAAATATTACAACAAATCAAATAAAAGGAAAAGAAATGAAAAAGAGAAAATTACAAGTATCTACAACTAAAACCCTAACTACTATTCATCATCTTGATCATGAAGAACATCTTGATGATTTTGATCTTTTCCAAAACCTGCAATCAAACAAACACAAAGAATTGCTCACAACAATTAGCCAGGGTCATCACATATAGATAAACAAGAAGAGACAGTAGCATAACAGTAGCAAGAATAGCATGGCCATGAGCATAGATACAGCAGTAGCAGTTAGAACAGCATGGCACAAAGATGAACACAGCCACAGTAGCAACAACTAGAACATCACATCATAAGCATGAGCATAGCAACAACAGCACCTAGAATAGCAACAGCAGAGCATTGCTAACAGCACCAACAACCCTAGCCATAGCATGGACTTGCCATGAGCACAACAGCAACAGGAGTGCAAGTGCTGGTGTACTGGCAAGTCCAGTACACCAAGGAGATGGATGTTAGTGCATCCAGAAGACGAAGAAGAGGAGGTGTAAGGGAGAGAGAGGAGGAGGAGCATGTACCTGGGAGCAGGAGCTTGTAGACGCAGCCATGGCGGCCACGGCGGCATGGGCCAGGCCACGGCAGCGCCAAGTGATGTCTACGGGAGCTTCTATTCTTGTAGACAGTGTTGGGCCTCCAAGAGCAGAGGTTTGTAGAACAGCAGCAAGTTTCCCTTAAGTGGATACCCAAGGTTTATCGAACTCAGGGAGGAAGAGGTCAAAGATATCCCTCTCATGCAACCCCGCAACCACAAAGCAAGAAGTCTCTTGTGTCCCCAACACACCTAATAGGTGCACTAGTTCGGCGAAGAGATAGTGAAATACGGGTGGTATAAATAAGTATGAGCAAGTAGCAACGGTGCCGGAAAAGTGCTTGGCGTGTAGTTGATGGTGGTGGTATTGCAGCGAGTAGTAACGCAATGAAACAAGTAAGCAAGCAGTAGTAACGCAAGAGTAGTAACGCAGACAGTAGTAACTCAGCAGTATTTAGGAACAAGGCCTAGGGAATAGACTTTCACTAGTGGACACTCTCAACATCGATCACATAACGGAACGAGATAAATGCATACTCTACACTTTTGTTGGATGATGAACACATTGCGTAGGATTACACGAACCCTCAATGCCGGAGTTAACAAGCTCCACAATAATGCTCATGTTTAAGTAACCTTTAGTGTAAGATAGATCAACAGACTAAACCAAGTACTAGCATAGCATGCACACTGTCACCTTCATGCATATGTAGGAGGAATAAATCACATCAATATTATCATAGCAATAGTTAACTCCATAATCTACAAGAGATCATGATCATAGCATAAACCAAGTACTAACACGGTGCACGCACTGTCACCTTTACACACGTGCAGGAGGAATAAACTACTTTAATAACACATCACTAGAGTAGCACATAGATAAATTGTGATACAACATGCTACAATCATAAAGAGATATAAATAAGCACCTCACTATACCATTCAATGAGTAAGTATTCTGTGAAATCTAGCCTAAGAGACCCACACGGTGCACACACTTGTCACCTTTACACACGTGGGACGAGGAGTCTCCGGAGATCACATAAGTAAAACCCACTTGACTAGCATAATGACATCTAGATTACAAGCATCATCATATGAATCTCAATCATGTAAGGCAGCTCATGAGATTATTGTATTGACACACATAGGAGAGAGATGAACCACATAGCTACCGGTACAGCCCTCGAGCCTCGATGGAGAACTACTCCCTCCTCATGGGAGCAGCGAGCGGTGATGAAGATGGCGGTGGAGATGGCAGCGGTGTCGATGGAGAAGCCTTCCGGGGGCACTTCCCCGCTCCGGCAGGGTGCCGGAACAGAGATCCTGTCCCCCGGATCTTGGCTTCGCGATGGCGGCGGCTCCGGCAGGTTTCGTGGGTTTCGTCAATTGGTATCGGGTTTTCTGATCCGGGGGCTTCTTATAGGCGAAGAGGCGGCGCAGGAGGGCTGACAGGGGGGCCACACCATAGGGCGGCGCGGCCCCCTCGGCCGCGCCAGCCTAGGGTTTGGTGGCCCTGTGGCCCCCTCCGGTCCTTCCCGGGTGTTCTGGATGCTTCCGATGAAAATAGGAACTTTGGCGTTGATTTCGTCCGATTCCGAGAATATTTCGTTACTAGGATTTCCGAAACCAAAAACAGCAGAAAACGAGAACCGGCACTTCGGCATCTTGTTAATAGGTTAGTTCCGGAAAATGCACGAATATGACATAAAGTGTGCATAAAACATGTAGATAACATCAATAATGTGGCATGGAACACAAGAAATTATCGATACGTTGGAGACGTATCAGCATCCCCAAGCTTAGTTCTGCTCGTCCCGAGCAGGTAAAACGATAACAAAGATAATTTCTGGAGTGACATGCCATCATAATCTTGATCATACTATTTGTAAAGCATATGTAGTGAGTGCAGCGATCAAAACAATGTGTACGACATGAGTAAACAAGTGAATCATAAAGCAAAGACTTTTCATGAATATCACTTCAAGACAAGCATCAATAAGTCTTGCATAAGAGTTAACTCATAAAGCAATAATTCAAAGTAGAGGCATTGAAGCAACATAATGGAAGATTAAGTTTCAGCGGTTGCTTTCAACTTGTAACATGTATATCTCATGGATAATTGTCAATGCAAAGCAATATAACAAATGCAATATGCAAATATGTAAGAATCAATGCACAGTTCACACAAGTGTTTGCTTCTTGAGGTGGAGAGAAATAGGTGAACCGACTCAACAATAAAAGTAAAAGAATGGTCCTTCAAAGAGGAAAGCATCGATTGCTATATTTGTGCTAGAGCTTTGATTTTGAAAACATAAAGAGAGCATAAAAGTAAAGTTTTGAGAGGTGTATGTTGTTGTCAACGAATGGTAGCGGGTACTCTAACCCCCTTGCCTGACAAACCTTCAAAGAGCGGCTCCCATTTTATTTTATTTTTGGATGGCACTCCTTCCAACCTTTCTTTCACAAACCATGGCTAACCGAATCCTCGGGTGCCTGCCAACAATCTCATACCATGAAGGAGTACCTTTTTATTTTAGTTTTATTATGATGACACTCCTCCCAACCTTTGCTTACACAAGCCATGGCTAACCGAATCCTTCGGGTGCCGTCCAACAATCACATACCATGGAGGAGTGTCTATTTTTTAGTTTGTTAATTTGGGACTGGGAATCCCATTGCCAGCTCTTTTTGCAAAATTATTGGATAAGCGGATGAAGCCACTAGTCCATTGGTGAAAGTTGCCCAACAAGATTGAAAGATAAACACCACATACTTCCTCATGAGCTATAAAACATTGACACAAATAAGAGGTAATAAATTTTGAATTGTTTAAAGGTAGCACTCAAGCAATTTACTTTGGAATGGCGGGAAATACCATGTAGTAGGTAGGTATGGTGGACACAAATGGCATAGTGTTGGCTCAAGTATTTGGATGCATGAGAAGTATTCCCTCTCGATACAAGGTTTAGGCTAGCAAGGTTGTTTGAGGCAAACACAAGGATGAACTAGTACAGCAAAACTCACATAAAAGACATATTACAAGTATTATAAGACTATACATCGTCTTCCTTGTTGTTCAAACACCTTACTAGAAATTATCTAGACCTTAGAGAAACCAATTATGCAAACCAAATTTTAGCATGCTCTATGTATTTCTTCATTAATGGGTGCAAAGCATATGATGCAAGAGCTTAAACATGAGCACAACAATTGCCAAGTATCACATTACCCAAGACATTATAGCAATTACTACATGTATCATTTTCCAATTCCAACCATATAACAATTTAACGAAGAGGAAACTTCGCCATGAATATTATGGGCTAAGAACACATGTGTTCATTTGAACCAGCGGAGCGTGTCTCTCTCCCACACAAGCATGATGTAATCCAATTTATTCAAACAAAAACAAAAACAAAAGCACACGAGACGCTCCAAGTAAAGCACATAAGATGTGGCCGAATAAAAATATAGTTTCAGGGGAGGAACCCGATAATGTTGTCGATGAGAAGGGGATGCCTTGGGTATCCCCAAGCTTAGACGCTTGAGTCTTCTTGATATATGCAGGGGTGAACCACCGGGTGCATCCCCAAGCTTAGAGCTTTCACTCTCCTTGATCATGTTGCATCATACTCCTCTCTTGATCCTTGAAAACTTCCTCCACACCAAACTCGAAACAACTCATTAGAGGGTTAGTGCACAATATAAATTGACATATTCAGAGGTGACACAATCATTCTTAACACTTCTGGACATTGCATAATGCTACTGGACATTAGTGGATCAAAGAAATTCATCCAACATAGCGAAAGAGGCAATGCGAAATAAAAGGCAGAATCTGTCAAAACAGAACAGTTCGTATTGACGAATTTTAAAATGGCACCAGACTTGCTCAAATGAAAATGCTCAAATTGAATGAAAGTTGCGTACATATCTGAGGATCATGCACGTAAATTGGCATAATTTTCTGAGCTTCCTGCAGGGCAGTGGGCTCAGATTCGTGACAGCAAAGAAATCTGGAACTGCGCAGTAATCCAAATCTAGTACTTACTTTTCTATCAACGGCTTAACTTGGCACAACAAAACACAAAACTAAGATAAGGAGAGGTTGCTACAGTAGTAAACAACTTCTAAGACACAAATATAAAACAAAGTACTGTAGCAAAATAACACATGGGTTATCTCCCAAGAAGTTCTTTCTTTATAGCCGTTAAGATGGGCTCAACAGTTTTAATGATGCACTCGCAAGAAATAGTATTTGAAGCAAAAGAGAGCATCAAGAGGCAAATTCAAAACACATTTAAGTCTAACATGCTTCCTATGCATAGGAATCTTGTAAATAAACAAGTTCATGAGGAGCAAAGTAACAAGCATAGGAAGATAAAACAAGTGTAGCTTCAAAAATTTCAGCACATAGAGAGGCATTTTAGTAACATGAAAATTTCTACAACCATATTTTCCTCTCTCATAATAACTTTCAGTAGCATCATGAGCAAACTCAACAATATAACTATCAAATGAAACATTCTTATCATGAGTCTCATGCATAAAATTATTACTACTCCCAACATAAGCATAATCAATTTTATTAGTTGTAGTGGGAGCAAATTCAACAAAGTAGCTATCATTATTATTCTCATCAAGTGTAGGAGGCATAGTATAATCACAACAAAATTTACTCTCCATAGTAGGTGGCACAAAAAGACCACTATCATTATCATCATCGAAATAGGAGGCAAAGTATCATCAAAGAAAATTTTCTCCTCAATGCTTGGGGGACTAAAAATATCATGAACACCAGCTTCCCCAAGCTTAGAACTTTCTATATTATTGTCAACAATGGTGTTCAAAGCGTTCATACTAATATTACTACCAAAGCATGCAAAGAAGATTTCATAGGTTTTTTAATTTTCGCATCAAACAATCCATGTTTTAAATCAGGAAATAGAATAAGAAGCTCACTCTTGTACATTATGCCAAACTAGTGTAAACAAGAAACAACAAGATGCAATTGCAGGATCTAAAGGAAATAGCTTTGAGCACACACACAACGGCGCCGGAAAAATACTTTACCTGAGACCGTAGTATGAGAGCCTTTTTACCTTTCCTCCCCGGCAACGGCGCCAGAAAAGTGCTTGATGTCTACGGGAGCTTCTATTCTTGTAGACAGTGTTGGGCCTCCAAGAGCAAAGGTTTGTAGAACAGCAGCAAGTTTCCCTTAAGTGGATACCCAAGGTTTATCGAACTCAGGGAGGAAGAGGTCAAAGATATCCCTCTCATGCAACCCTGCAACCACAAAGCAAGAAGTCTCTTGTGTCCCCAACACACCTAATAGGTGCACTAGTTCGGCGAAGAGATAGTGAAATACAGGTGGTATAAATAAGTATGAGCAGTAGCAACGGTGCCGGAAAAGTGCTTGGCGTGTAGTTGATGGTGGTGGTATTGCAGCAGTAGTAACGCAGTAAAAACGAGTAAGCAAGCGTAGTAACGCAGTGAGTAGTAACGCAACGAGTAGTAACTCAGCAGTATTTAGGAACAAGGCCTAGGGAATAGACTTTCACTAGTGGACACTCTCAACATCGATCACATAACGGAACGAGATAAATGCATACTCTACACTTTTGTTGGATGATGAACACATTGCGTAGGATTACACGAACCCTCAATGCCGGAGTTAACAAGCTCCACAATAATGCTCATGTTTAAGTAACCTTTAGTGTAAGATAGATCAACAGACTAAACCAAGTACTAGCATAGCATGCACACTGTCACCTTCATGCATATGTAGGAGGAATAAATCACATCAATATTATCATAGCAATAGTTAACTCCATAATCTACAAGAGATCATGATCATAGCATAAACCAAGTACTAACACGGTGCACGCATTTGTCACCTTTACACACGTGCGGGAGGAATAAACTACTTTAATAACACATCACTAGAGTAGCACATAGATAAATTGTGATACAACATGCTGCAATCATAAAGAGATATAAATAAGCACCTCACTATACCATTCAATGAGTAAGTATTACGTGAAATCTAGCCTAAGAGACCCACACGGTGCACACACTGTCACCTTTACACACGTGGGACGAGGAGTCTCCAGGAGATCACATAAGTAAAACCCACTTGACTAGCATAATGACATCTAGATTACAAGCATCATCATATGAATCTCAATCATGTAAGGCAGCTCATGAGATTATTGTATTGACACACATAGGAGAGAGATGAACCACATAGCTACCGGTACAGCCCCGAGCCTCGATGGAGAACTACTCCCTCCTCATGGGAGCAGCAGCGGTGATGAAGATGGCGGTGGAGATGGCAGCGGTGTCGATGGAGAAGCCTTCCGGGGCACTTCCCCGCTCCGGCGGGTGCCGGAACGAGATCCTGTCCCCCGGATCTTGGCTTCGCGATGGCGGCGGCTGCGCGGTGTTTCGTGGGTTTCGTCAATTGGTATCGGGTTTTCCGATCCGGGGGCTTCTTATAGGCGAAGAGGCGGCGCAGGAGGGCTGACAGGGGGCCACACCATAGGGCGGCGCGGCCCCCTCCGGCCGCGCCAGCCTAGGGTTTGGTGGCCCTGTGGCCCCCTCCGGTCCTTCCCGGGTGTTCTGGATGCTTCCGATGAAAATAGGAACTTTGGCGTTGATTTCGTCCGATTCCGAGAATATTTCGTTACTAGGATTTCGAAACCAAAAACAGCAGAAAACGAGAAGCGGCACTTCGGCATCTTGTTAATAGGTTAGTTCCAGAAAATGCACGAATATGACATAAAGTGTGCATAAAACATGTAGATAACATCAATAATGTGGCATGGAACACAAGAAATTATCGATACGTTGGAGACGTATCACCAAGCAACGGCCAGGCCAGGCCGCATCGAGCGCCACAGCACCCAGCACGCCACCAACACGCCGCCGAGCAGCACCAAGATGGCCTGGAGTGCCTGCCGACGCACATCGCCGGAGGAGGCCGTAACCCTAGAAGCAGCAGGGGTCGAGGACGAGCGGGAGATGCCGTTTCTTCCAGATCGACGCGAACAGAACGACGCACCATCATGAGCCGCATCAATTGCGCCCCATGGCGAGGGCTGAGGCGGCTGGAGGTGGCCGGAATCGACCGGCGACGGCGGAGGCGACGCGGGAGTCGCGGGAGCACGTTAGGGTTAGGGTTTCGACTGCGCGGAAGAGAAGGGGACAAATGAGGCCTGTTGGGCCGAACCAGGTGGGCTGGTCCAGCCTAACCTAGTGGGTCGGCCTGACTGGTGGGCCCAGGGGCAAAATGGTAATTTCACACCCCTTTTTATTTGAAACTTTACACTAAATCCAAAATTCATAGATAACCCTAAAAAATAGAATAAAATATGAAAACCACTTTAAAAATTATTCTCTATTCCAAACAAATACTTGTTTGAATATATGAACCAAAGTAAAAATTGATAAATAATTATCCAAAGAATAAAATAATAATAAAAGAAATTAAAATAGACCTCATGTTTTTAACAATTAATCAAGTCCATAAATAGCTTTGGACTTAAACTTTTCTTGGAAACACTCCAAGACATTATTTCTACTCTTAAGGAGAAAAATTAAATATTTCTTATTCCAAAACTATGAGAATTAAAATAAAAACACCAGCTGAGTGGAACAACTTAAAAACACCAAAATCATGCATCAATTGGATCTTTAACCATTGCCCTTATCGGACAATGATGCTATCTTTCAGAAACCGAGGACAAGGATCAGTCCACACCATCCAACTGCAATACCTTGCAGTCTTCAGGCAAGTTCATGGCTTATTCATGTCATTTGAGCATTTTTATCAAGGGATTTCTATTTTCGTGCCCCTGGTTCGTTAGTTGTGCTCAGTTTTCCCTAGCTCCTTAGTTTTTCCTCAGTTTTCCCCAAGACCTTGTCTGAAACCATCACAGGCTGTAACGGCCGGTTGCCCGACGGTTGACCGTTATCTTCTGACTAGTGGGGCCACGTAGAGCCCGCAAAGACACGTCAGACCATCCATCTTTGTTTGACCGTAAGCATCGCTGTATCCTTGACCAAAACGCGCACAAGTGGGGCTTCGGTATATCGAATGACAAGTGGGCCATGGCGCTAATACAAGGGGTAATACACGGGTAGGAATAGATTTTTAAACGGAGCTCTACAGCGATGGCACGGAGGAGGTGGCCTGCGGGGTGCCGAGATGAGATCGACGTCCACAAAGAACTGCATGAGGCGAGACCGGACGCATTATATAGATATGAACTAGACGCGTTTAACCATGCAAAGAAGAGAAGAAATGGTCGTCGACATCGACGACTACCTCAAAACTTTGACTGACCGTGTCCGACACGAACGCGAGCAATGTAGAGAAAACTAGTGTCTCTCCTTTCTGGCGTGTATAGATGGGTGCTAGAAGAGTGTGGTGGCGAAGGGAAAGACCTCGCGGTGGTCTGTGGCGTCCAGCATAGCGGGGCGGCGTGGCCGTGCCCACAACGGCGTGCATGCATGTTCGGCATTGGCATTAGCATGTACGTTCGGCATTGGCCTCGGCGGTATCTCTGGTGTGTCAGTGATCGAATGTGATCGAATGAGGGGACGGGATTGAGGGTGCATCCCGACGGTGTCCTAGTAGTGGCGGCGAGCATAGCCGTTCTGACCATGCCGATATCGGCATCGGCATCGTTTGGAGGCTGTGTTGCTCGAATCAAGGTGGGATTTGTTTCTTGTACGCCAAAAGTGATTTGAAACAAGTTTCGTGTTGAAGGTTAGGTAACGAAAGTTTGTAACTAAGCCCAAAATTATACTAGCGCCATGGTGAGGTTCTTTTTGATAGAGCTATACGGTTGGGCAAACTTTTTTGACACTTTTTAGATAGGGTTCTTTGTTGTTACACGTATGGCAACATGTATGACAAATTTGGGGTCATTTGGAGATGTTCGAAAAAATCACTTTGCTTAAACGCATGCCATTTCATCTCACTGAAACCAGCTTTTCTAACAAGGTGATTTATTCTACCTTCTCTAAATGACCTCAAATTTCATACAACTGATCTTCTATACATAGATAGATAGATTGTTTTGTTTTTACATTTTTCGAACTTTTTATTTCCCTTTATAATACCCAATTGATTTTCAGGTCAAAACCTCGAAAAACAGCATCATGTATGGCATCATTTTCGCCCTAAATTTCAAATTTTGTGAAACTTTCCCTTTTATATATTCCTTGTTGTTATAGATATGGCATAATGTATGCCAAATTTTGTTAGGTCTCACTGAAACCAGCTTTTGTAACAAGTTAGGTTTTTCGACCTTCTCAAAAGGGATTTTTTTCTACCTTCTCTAAATGACCTCAAAAATCATACAGACGATCTTCTATACAAAGATAGGTAGATTGTTTTGTTTTTACATTTTTTTTTGAACTTTTATCTCCCTTTATAATACCCATTTGCTTTCAGGTCAAAACCTCGAAAGTTAACATAAGTAGATGGTGAACCCTTCCAAACTTCAAATACAGAGATAGATAGATTGGTTCGTTTATCATTTTTACCTTGAATAGTAATGGCTACAAGAAATCGGTGATGGTTTATCATTTTTTGCATGAAAAGTAATGGATACAACAAATCGGTGATCGTTTATCATTTTTTTCATGAAAATTAATGGCTACAACAAATCGGTGATGGTTTATCATTTTTTGCTGAAAATTAATGGCTACAACAAATCGGTGATGGTTTATCATTTTTTGCGTGAAAAGTAATGCCTAAAAGAGTTTATAATTTTTAGCGCGTGAAAATGAATACAGAAAACCGCCCTTTAGCATACTTAGAGAGTGGAAAGTAATGGCTACAAGAAATGGGTGATGGTGTATCATTTTTTGCGTGAAAAGTAATGGCTACAACAAATCGGTGATGGTTTATAATTTTTTGCGTGAAAAGTAATGCCTAAAAAGAGTTTATAATTTAGCTCGTGAAAAATAATGCAGAAAACCAAACTTTAGCGTACTGGGTAACCGCCCTTTCGCATACATAGAGGGTGGAAGCTAACCGCCGACAGAGAGAGAGGGTGGTGGCCCCGACCAGAGAGAGAGAGATAGGGGTTATCCTGCCCGTTAGATCATACGATCAACAGTCGGCGGGCACGATCCGCGTGACATGGGCTAGACCAATCAGGGCAATGTTGGACGTCTGTGAGAGTTTGTTAAGGGAGAGGGCAAAACTGCGTAGTATGAAGAAACCAAGGGCAAGTGAGTAGTAAACAGACTAAGGGATTCAAATATGAGATTTAAAAAATGGAAAATGCGTGTTTTGTACAATGAAACCCATCTTGGCCTACCTCAAACTATTTGCAATACAAATATACATGAGTGTGAAAATTATGGCCTCATTCAGACAAAGTATGTTTTGAGGAAAGCTGTTTTGGGTAGGGCTTATTATGGAAAACCATGCACCTTCATAGCTACTAGGTGATTTGAGAAGTGGCAATTTGTGGTACAACTTGATTTATCTATGATTTATCTATGATTTGAGAAGTGGCAATTTGTGGTAAAGACTCCATGAGTAAGTGCCACTCTTTTTCGGATTTTTTTGCATATTAAATAACTCATTTAACTAGTTAATCCCATTTGTTGACTCTCTGTTGACCAGCCACTTGAGGGTAAAACTGAGTATGTTGCACTAGCCAGTATTAGCACTCAAGGCGAAAACTGAGCACACAAAAAATGCTAGTATATGACTCGAGGGTATACCCGAGTATATCTAAATTTCCGGGGTTAGACTCGAGGACGCGTGTTGCGGTGCGAAGTGGAAGACGTGCCATTGTTGACGCGTGTCGCGGTGCGGACGTGCAATAGTGGACGCGTAGGACGCGGGTCGCATTTAGGACGCGTAAGCCCCTCTCTCCCTCCCTCTCGCACACACGACGTCTCATTCTCGCTCACGCACGAAACCACGTCTCTCACGTCCCATCAACTTCTCCAAATCGAAAAAACCCCAACCGCCGTACGCGCGCTACCCTGCCGGCGATGGAGAAGAAGAATGCGCCGGCGGCCGTCGCCTCCGAGCCCGTCGCCTCCGAGCTCGTCGCCTCCGATCCCGTCGCATCCGAGCCCGTCGCCGCCGAGCCCGTCACCTCCGAGGGCGATGCATCCAAGCGCGGCGCCTCCGTGAACTGGGCCTCTCTCTCGGCTGATGGACCACTTCACAAGATTGGCGAATGCTTACTGGCGAACGAGGAGTACGCGGACACCTACTCTGCTATGAGGCAAGTCTGTAGAAATTGACGCTTAGGTTTACCTGAGCTCGACGTGCACCTGGACAAATGGATCATGCTAGACCACGCTCTTCCACGCGTCGCTGAGTTCACCTTCCTCCAACTCGGCACATCATGCTACGTCACCATAGATCTATCGGAAGTTCATGCAAGGTTCAAATTCCTCCATATCTATAGGGTTAATCTACCTTTTTATTTTCAATCTTAAACATCTTATTGATGAATGTTATCTTCATCAATATATTTTAGATACTACTTCGTCGGCTTTTGCCATGGCATCATCGTGCTTGCCCAGAAGAACCCGCCGCACGAGATACGGCTTCTGAACCCACTCACAAAGAAATCGAACACTATGTTTGAGGCGCAGATGCCATCTATTTTTCTGGATTCAGTCGCTGTAATTAAATCCCCGACTATGGTCTTCGTTGCCGCACATTACCCGCCGGAAATTGGTTGGGTCGATGAGAGCACTCCAACTATGGATATATATGAAGATTGGGGAGAAGAAAGATTTTCGATCGAAAACCATTGTCTGCGTTGCATTACCCCGTTCAATGGTGAACTGTATGCATTAGCTGCGGACAATTTTGAGTCCGGAAGAATAGTGTGCACCAATGTACAGTTGCAGCAAGCGCGAGCACTGTCAAGATGGAGACACTAGTTTCATTTCCAGAACTTGGAAATGAGAAGTTCTACCTTGTGAAGTCGGATGGTGATCTGCTGCTTGTGTTGTTGGTCAACCCGGCTTTGGCGGGCAAACCATTGGTGTACTTGTGTGGACACTCGGAGCCGCTCTCTCCATCCGGTCGGTAACATTGGCGGTAATGCCTTCTTCGTGAATTATATCCGGTGTATCTCCGTCGACACCGGAGTGCACCCAACACTTCGACTCGACTGCATCTACTACACGAATTTGGGTTATATCGTAGAGTACTCTCATGATACAAAGGCACAGGATGAGTGGCCACTACGTGTGGATAGAATAGGAAACTACGGTATGACAAATAAACACGAGGCCATACCGTTTGGAGGATGTATTGGCCGCACACTTGCGAACGGAAGGAGTTCAATGAATATTTCCTTGGGTTAATGCACGAATGGAGCAACGAAGAAATATATGAGGAATGAAGAACAAATTCATTCATCCTGGGGTATCCTAATCTTCTTGTTGTCCATACATTGCATGCGTCTTGTATTTTTTTCAGCTTAGTTTGTCGTGAACATTAACAACGTTATTGGCTGCTTTTTGGCTGCTGTATATGCAGTTTATGTATTATACTTAGTTTTCTGATTATGCTGCTATGAATTTATCATATACCAGCTTCTAGATTTGCTACTAGATGTGCTGCCATATTGGGCAAAAAATGAGGGCCAAAAGGCATAAATAATTGAAGAAAGACAGAAATAGAAGCTTCTCTAGATTTGATACTAAGTTGGTGAAAAAGACAGAGAGAGAAAGAGGGGAAAAGGTGCTCTTAAAAATACCAATTTGGGCCGAGAGAGACAAAACCCAGCTCCTGCTCACGTGCAACCAAATGCTATCTCGTCCTGTCCCACGCAGTCCCTTTCTACCAGCCCCACGTGACGCGGGCCCACACGACGCGGCCCCACACGTCAGCACGGAGCGGTCAACTTAACGGGAATCCTGCCGTCTGAGCTGCTTCTGCGGGTTTCAAACAAGGACTTGGGGAAAACTGAGGAAAAACTAAGGAGCTGGGGAAAACTGAGCACAACTAAGGACGGGAGTGAGATGGAGTAGTCAGCTGTTCTTTTCCCTCTCGCATATCAAGGGGTACAACTGTAGGTGGCCAGCTGGGATATGCTTAGGCAGGGAGGAAGCCCCGGGGGACAAAGCCCATTGCTTCTACTGCGGGATGTACCTATGATGGATTGTAACGGGCGGGCCCAAGGATTGCCCATAGAGTCGATCGAGGCCAATGGATTACAACAGGGTGGGTATGCGAGGTCGCGGGAAGGCCTAGTGATTGGCTATGACTTATACCTGGCCTCACAAGCAGGAAGTGTGGACGAGAACTAGACTCGGCTGGTAACAAGGTTAAGTTTTCTTATGGGTAAAGTAACACACCTCTGTAGAGTGTATCAAATTGTGGCTTGTCACTCCCTGTTCCGGGTTTGGAACTGCGAACACTGCTGGAAAGGAACTCCATGAAGTTCTAGCAACCGTTGAAGGCTAGCGGACATAGCTCTTCAGAATAGAAGCAACCTTTTGAAGACATGTTTACAAAAACCTGCATTGCCTTGGACTTTCTGGTTCATGGCCATAGCTAGTGCATAAAATACCTCTTTCCTATAATGAACTTGTTGAGTACGCTCGTACTCATCCCTCTTTAAATCTCATGCTTAGATTGCCAGAACAGCACAGAGGGGAATCCCGAGGAGGCAGACTACGCGGATGACGTCTACTACGAGGAGCCAGATCTCTCGGGAGGCGTCGAAGGAGTGGACTACCTGATCGAGTTCGGAGCCGAAGAGACTGAGGAGGAGGCATAAGCTAGTAGGTTACAGTAGTAGTAGTCAAGCAGCACCGAACAATATAGAATAAGCTGCTCGAGTAGTGATGGTTCTAAGTCTAGTCCCACCTATAGTTCGTAGGCTTAGTAGAGTTCGAGTGGAACTCCCGAGTTATCCTCTGCGGACCCCAGAGGAGCTCCCTTATGATGTACATTTTTAGCTTGTAATAATATTAAGTGGGTAAGTTTGGACCAGCTATGTTTCTGTTGTACCACTCTGAGGGATGTGATATTCGCGGATTGGTACTTCACACATGTTATATCCACGACCAGCATACTACAACATGCAGTGATATGCAGGGTCACTACACCACCTTCCGGTTATCGTTCGAACCTCTTCCAGTATTAATTTGCAAGCAACATATTATCGCATTAAGCAATGTGTGTAAATTAAACAATAGAATTACCCTCGGATAAAATATTTTTGTTTTATCCCTAGTAGCAACAACACATCTACAATCTTAGAAGTTATTGTCACTCTTCCAGAAACTAGAGGCATGAACCTACTATCGAGCATAAATACCCTCTCTTGGAGTCACAATCATCTACTTGGCCAAAGTATCTACTAGCAACGGAGAGCATGCAAGATCACAAATAACATATGAAAAGAATATATAATCGATCTCAACGTGGTATTCAATATTCATCGGATCCCAGCAAACACAACATGTAGCATTACATAAAGATGATCTTGATCATGATAGGCAGCTCACAAGATCTAAACATGAGGCACAAATTGGAGAAGACAACTATCTAGCTACTGCTATGGACCCATAGTCCAGGGATGAACCACTCACGCAACACTTCGGAGCCGAGCATGGCGATGTAGAGGCCTCCTGTGATGATCTCCCTCTCCGGCAGGGTGCCAGGAAGAGCTTCAGAACCCTCCCGAGCTAGGGTCTGCGATGACGGCCGCGACGGAACTTTCGTGGATGGAGGCTCGGGTGCTTAGGTTTTTTTCGAGATCGTGAATAAATAGGCGGAAGGGGCGAGGTCGGTGGAGGCCAGGAGGGCCCATGCCACCCCTAGGCGCGGGCTAGGGCCAAGCCGCGCCTAGGGTTGGTCTGGCCGCCTTGCTGCTTTCTTCGACCCCCCTTCAGACTTCGTCTTTGTTACGGTAAAATATTGAGTTCAGCTTTTGTTTCGTCCAATTCCAAGAATATTTCATGTACAACTTTTCTGAAATACAAAACAACAAGGAAGTATGAGCAAAACATATACAAATTGGTGTAAAACAAGCATGGAGCATCAAAAATTATAGACATGTTTGAGATGTATCAAGAGAATGATCTTCCCCGGCGGAAAGTGCCTACAAAGTCGGAACCCCGACGCTGTGGAGGGGTCCCATGCTACCCGCCACGTCGCCTCCTCAAGCGCGACCTATTAGGAGGCCCCAACCTGGATGAGCGTTTCTTCATCAGCAGCGCCAACGAACCATGCTTCGTGTCCCCTGTCGATAGAAAAAGGAAAGAGAGAAAACCAACCCATATGTGTCTGAAATGGGTCATTCCGCTGTAGATGCCATGTGCATTGTAGTGTGTGAAATGTCTCAGTGTCGTGGTACCGCGTGCACTACAACGTCTTCAACCTCTAGGCCGATTTGCCATGAAGGAGGCCCTTCAGCGACTCCATCACGACGCTCAACACTAGCCTATCACAAAGTGGTTTTGTCCCCAACGACGGCGCTAACGGCTGTGATATCGAGGGCATCTCTTCGCGGTTGAGAAGGATTCAATCGCTTTTCTTCATCTTTGTGAAGGGTCCTTCGTGTAAAATTGTAGGTCCTGCTAGAAAAAAAAAAACCCAGCTGCTACCGAAATGTTGTGTACTTTAGGCCCATCTGGTAACGTACGCACCACAGTTGAATGAAGCATCCGTTGGATACGCTCTCTCCTGTACCACCTTTTCTTCCGTCATCGTGCTGCATACGCTCTCTCCTGTACCACCGTTCAAATTGTAACGCGTACCATGCATCAAATGCAAAAGCTTGTAACGCAGCGACGTGGCTTTGTCGTGCACAGCTTCTTGGCAAAGCATGTACTACCCAGCAACATGGTTTAAACTCTACACGACGAGCCTTCAGTTGTCTTTGGCAGAGAGCTCTTAACACGGTAGTACCAAACGGCATATTTCCCCTCGAACGGTAGTACTCACGGCCGTCCGGCAAAAGCCACTGGTTCTCGTCAATCGGCAGCGGAACAAGACAAACAAAAAGCTGTGGAAAATTTGGCAGCGGAGCGAGCAAGCCTTCCGTGCTCACTCCTTTTTTTCACAGGAAATAAAGGCCAAAGGAACCGACACGCATTGGTAACGGCAGCAGTATTGTAAACACCTGGGTACCTCACATGTCTCACTCCCTGCTTATACCCACTGTTCTACTATGTTTAGCTAAGCGGAACTGAGATAGCAAAGCGAAAGGCTTCCATTGCCAAAGGCCAAAGAGGAACAAATCTTGAAAAGGGTAAAGAACAAACGGTCCCGGTTCCTGCGTGTTATAGGATGATTGTTATAGTTTCCTATCTTCTACTACGTTTAGCTACTCCACAATCACATGTTCCAGCCCATAATCCACATCTACTCCCTCCGTCCGATAAAATATGTCTTAATAAAGTGTCTAAATACTCCTAAATTTAGACAAACTTAAGATAAATTTTATGGAGAGAGAGAGTACTGCACTTACCGTACTGCTAACTGAAAGAGCAAAGCGAAAGGCTTCCAAAGGCCAAAGAGGAACAAACCTTGAAAAGGGTAAAGAAACGCTCCCGGTTCTTGCGTGTTAATAATTGTTAGTATAATTTTCTACTTGCTTTTCTGCCCAAGATAATTTCCTATACTTAGCTTAGCAGAAGATAATTTCCTACTACTTATCTTAGCCGAAGAGAGAGAGGCTCCTATCCTCCTCCCTCTCTCCCCTGCCCTCCATCCGTCCTCTATTAATTTCCTTGTGGTTTTCTGCAATCACACACTCTGATAAGCCACTTTTTCTCTCTCTAGCGCTTGCTCTTCGTGTGAGTGTGTGAAGCGACAGTATTATATTGTCGTCTGCGAGAAGGCAGCTCCTTCCTCCTCCTCCTTTTCTCACTCTCCCACACACGCTCTCAACAATGTTTGCTGGTAGTAGCTGCCTTCTACTCCCCCTCCTCATCTGAGGCCTCCCTCTCCTCTCCGCGTCTGTGTTTCTGCACTCAGATCTGCGAGGAGCGTCTCGTCTGTGTGGTGTGGGTGCGGCATTTGCAGGAAGGGAGTCAGTGATGAGCAAGGAGGAGGTGCTCAAGATACAGGTGGGTTCTTCTTCTTCCTACCTTTGCTTCCTCTGCACCCAAGACATTCTTCCACATCTATATGTTCTTTCTTGTTTTCGCTGCCTGCCATGAAATTTCTTGAGCTTGTTTGCTCCCCTGTCTGATCTCTCTGCATGCTGTTTGTGTGCGTGTTTCCATCCCCATATCCACAGACCTGCGTCTTCAAGGTGAACATCCACTGCGATGGCTGCCAGAAGAAGGTCAAGAAGATCCTCAGCAAGATCGATGGTAAGAAACAAGACTGCTTTTCGGTAAAACTGCATGGGAGACTTGTCTGCCTCTTCTCTTTTTCCTGTTACCGAGATTGAGGGGAAAATGTGTTTGGATTCATGGATCTTCTTCTCTGCAGGCGTGTACCAGAGCAGCATCGACGCAGAGGAGGGCAAGGTGATGGTGTCCGGCCTGGTGGATCCGGACACCATCATCAAGAAGCTCAACAAGGCCGGCAAGCCGGCCGTGCTCTGGGGCTCCAAGCCCGGCGGCGTCGCCAACCAGTTCCAGAAGCTCCACCTTGACGGTGGAGGCGGCGGCAAGGGCCAGCAGCAGAAGGACGCCGGCGGCAAGGGCCATCACAAGGATGGCGGCGGCGGCAAAGCCCAGAAGGGCGGCGGCGGTGGAAAAGACGCAAAGGGTGCCGTGCCGCCGCAGCCGACAGCGCAGCAGATTCAGCAAATGCAGCAGATTATGCAGATGAAGGGGGCGACGCCCCAGCAGATTCAGCAGATGCAGCAGCAGATGCAGATGCAGATGAAGGGCGCGCCCGCTCCCGCGCCGACACCGCAGCAGCTACAGCAGCTGCAGCAGCAGCTGCAGATGAAGCCGCAGCAGCTCCAGCAGCTGCAGCAGCAGATGCAGATGAAGGGGATGAAGCTACCGCAGTTCATGGACGCCGGCGCCGCGGCCAAGGCGCCGTTCCAGCCGGCGCCTGCCAAGGACCCCAAGTCCGTCAAGTTCAGCCTCCCCGACGACGGCTGGGGCGACGATGGCGGCAGCGAGTTCGACGACGAGTTCGATGAGTTCGACGACGAAGATTTTGACGACGATTGCTACGATGACGACGACATCTACGACGACCCCAAGATGATGATGAAGCCCATGCCCGCGCCGCAGAACGCCGGGAAGGGCGGCAATGGTGGGAAGAAGGGCGGCGGCGGGAACGAGATCCCTGTGCAGATCAAGGGTAACAACGGCGGCAAGAAAGACGCCGGTGGCAAGCAGCAGCAAGGTGGCAACGCCCACGGAGGCGGCAAGAACGGAGGCGGTGGTGGCCAGCAGAACAACGCCAAGGGAGGAGGAGCGCCGGTCCAGGGGAAGAAGGGCGGTCCGGCCGCCGGCCTCGGTGGCCCGATGGGCGGCATGCCGCCGCTCCAGCAACAGCAGCAGCAGCAGGCCATGTTCAGGCCTAACATGATGGGCGGCGCCGGTTTCCCTGGAATGGGCGGTCCCATGGGCCACGCCCACGCGGGCGGGGGCGCGCAGGGTGGCCGCGCCGTGCAGGGCATGCCGCCGGCGGGGTTCTACCAGGGCGCTGGGGGAGGTGGCGGCGGCGGCATGCCGTCTGGAGCGGCGGAGATGCTGCAGGCTGCCGCCGCGGCCGGGAACCCAATGGCGCAGCAGCAGTACATACAACTGATCCAGCATCAGCAGCAGCAACAGCAGCAGATGGCATTGCTGCAGCAACAGCAACAGCAGCAGCAGATGATGATGATGAACGGCCAAGGCGGCGGCGGCGGCGCAGGAGGGTACCCGCAGATGGGCTACGGGTACGGCCGGCCACCCATGGGGTCGTACCCGATGCAGAACGCCTACGCCATGCCGCCGCAGCCGCCGGCCGGCGAGCCTTACAACTACTTCAGCGACGAGGACCCCAACAGCTGCTCGGTGATGTGAGAGATCGATCACCTCACCGCTGCTCATGGTCCAAAAAGGAAGACCATGAATCCGACAGTAGTGTACCATGGGGAACAACCGAAGTGTCCCCATCTAGATCGCTCCTCTTCTGTTTCTTCTTGATTAATTTAGCTTCACCATTTTCACCATTCTTTCGAGCTAAACAAGACAAGAAGAGATGTGAAACCTGCTTCAAGGCGATTGTAGGTACAGTAATTATCTATAGATGTCATAAGAGATGAATGCTCCATGCTGTTACAGTTGAAGAACAATAGTATGTGATTGACTGATGGTAGATGGATCAACAATGTGCAAAACGACTGTGTTGTCAATTTTCTGTGTTGTGTTTGCATTCTCAATTGGCATGACAAAACAAACGACTCTAAATTCTGCATTTTACCAGGAACCTGCTAAAGAGTCGCTACACCATCTCACATTTTGTGACGTTCCTTCAGAATTTATGCATAATTTCACATTTCACATTAGGGCGACATATTTTGGACACGAAAAACGTCAAGCGGACGGGCCGTGGACACCAAAATAGCCGTTCCGACATGTTTGTCTGTTGGATCGGCTAGCCCATGGGTCAAACACATTTTGCTTCGGCCCATCCATTTAGATTATTTCTCACCATATTTTCAACCCAAATAACATATAGGCAGAGAAAATAATAATGTTGCAATAAACAATTTTAAATTCCTTGTTGCATCCAAATAACCAAATAAATGACAAAATTCACATGCAATGTATTACCGAAAATAAGGAAGAACACAATTCATAATTAAAAAATAAAATTATATGCTATGAGAACTCTTTATTTTTCTCGTGCCCTGCCAAAGTCCACTAATGCAAATAATATTGCTTTGGTGTCAAATTTTTTTTTTTTGCTTGGAGACGAGCAAATATGTGGCTATCAGAGAGCCCAGGTGCATATGGAGAGAATCCTTGGTCGTGAAGGTTACCATCACGCTCCTGCTCAACAATTATGTTGTGCAATTCTCAAAAAAAAAAAAAAACCGATCATATTGTGCATGGTGATAGAAACAGTCATCACCTCATGCATGGTTTGAACATTCCATGTTCTAGTAGGGGCGAACAATAGCCCACTAAGCTTGAAGCACACCAAATGCCGCTCCAGATCTTTCTTGTAAGTTTATTGTCTCTAGGCAAACCTCTTTGTTTTGTCTATTGGAGGATTACATACTGTCTTCACTAGTGCGGCCTAGTTCGGATGAATTTCATCAGCAAGACAATATGGATTGCCGTATGCATTGCCATTGATCTCATAGTTGGCCACATGAGCATTGCCTTCTACAAGGGGGCCGGAGAATACCGGAGAGCGCTAGAGCACGTTGATGTCACTGTGGTAACCGGCCATGCCAAAGGAAGAGTTTCAAATCCACATATCATTTGATTCCACTACCTCAAGAATGATAGTGCATCCCTCGGTATGCCCGCTATACCTCCCCCCGCCATGCAAATGGATAGTTCTCCCACTCCAATTTCATGCAATCTATGCTTCCGATCACCTTGGGTCGCCCTCTTGTCTGGTTGATCGACAATAGCCAGGTGATGTTAACAACTTCGTGTGTACCAACTCGTTGGGACTCCAAGTGCAGAGTGTTGTAGAAAGCGTCTTTTCCCCACGAGGGTGACTCGAGGCTTTATATCGAACTATCGGGGAATTGGCTTAGATCTGTCTGTTGGAGATATGCCCAAGAGGCAATAATAAAGTGGTTATTATATATCTTTGTGTTTATGATAAATGTTTATATACCATGCTATAATTGTATTAACCGAAACATTGATGCATGTGTGTTATGTAAACAACAAGGAGTCCCTAGTAAGCCTCTTGTATAACTAGGTTGTTGATTAATAGATGATCATAGTTTCATGATCATGAAAATTGGATGTTATTAATAACAAGGTTATGTCATTATGTGAATGATGTAATGGACACACCCAATTAAGCGTAGCATAAGATCACGTCATTAAGTTATTTGCTATAAGCTTTCGATACATAGTTACCTAGTCCTTCGACCATGAGATCATGTAAATCACTTATACCGGAAGGGTACTTTGATTACATCAAACGCCACTCTGCGTAAATGGGTGGTTATAAAGGTGGGATTAAGTATTCGGAAAGTATGAGTTGAGGCATATGGATCAACGATGGGATTTGTCCATCCCGATGACGGATAGATATACTCTGGGCCCTCTCGGTGGAATATCGTCTAATTAGCTTGCAAGCATATGAAAGGTTCATAAGAGACCACATACCACGCTACGAGTAAAGAGTACTTTTCATGAGACGAGGTTGAACAAGGTATAGAGATACCGATGATCAAACCTCGGACAAGTAAAATATCGCGTGATAAAAGGAATCAGTATCATATGTAAATGGTTCATTCGATCACTAAGTCATCGTTGAATATGTGGGAGCCATTATGGATCTCCAGATCCCGCTATTGGTTATTGGTCGGAGAGAAGTTTCAACCATGTCTGCATAGTTCGCGAACCGTAGGGTGACACACTTAAGGTTTGATGTCGTTTAAGTAGATATGGAATATGGAATGGAGTTCGAAGTTTTGTTCGGAGTCTCGGATGGGATCCAGAACATCACGAGGAGTTCCGGAATGGTCCGTAGAATAAGATTCATATATAGGAAGTCATTTTATAAGTTTGAAAATGATCCGGTGCATTTATGGAAGGATCTAGAAGGTTCTAGAAAAGTCCGGAAGAAATCGCTATGGAAGGTGGAGTCCCGAAGGGACTCCACTAGCATGGCCGGCCAACCCTAAGGGGGAGGAGTCCTAGGTGGACTCCACCTAAGGTGGCCGGCCACCCTGCTGGCGTGTAGTTGACACACGTCTGTTGGGAACCCCAAGAGGAAGGTGTGATGCGTACAGCAGCAAGTTTTCCCTCAGTAAGAAACCAAGGTTATCGAACACGTGAAGGTTGTTGGTGGCGGAGTGTAGTGCGGCGCAACACCAGGGATTCCGGCGCCAACGTGGAACCTGCACAACACAATCACATTACTTTGCCCCAACTTAACAGTGAGGTTGTCAATCTCACCGGCTTGCTGTAAACAAAGGATTAAATGTATAGTGTGGAATATGATGTTTGTTTGCGAAGAACAGTAAAGAACAATTGCAGTAGATTGTATTTCAGATGTAAAGAATGGACCGGGGTCCACAGTTCACTAGTGGTGTCTCTCCGATAAGAAATAGCATGTTGGGTGAACAAATTACAGTTGGGCAATTGACAAATAGAGAGGGCATAACAATGCACATACATATCACGATGACTACTATGAGATTTAATCAGGGCATTACGACAAAGTATATAGACCGCTATCCAGCATGCATCTATGCCTAAAAAGTCCACCTTCAGGTTATCATCCGAACCCCTTCCAGTATTAAGTTGCAAACAACAGACAATTGTAAGCATTATAAGACTTTACATCGTCTCCTTGTTGTTCAAACACCTTAACCAGAAAATATCTAGACTCTAGAGAAACTAATCATGCAAACCAAATTTTAACAAGCTCTATGTAGTTCTTCATTAGTGGGTGCAAAGTACATGATGCAAGAGCTTAAACACGATCTATATGAGCACAACAATTGCCAAGTATCAAATTATTCAAGACATTATACCATTTACCACATGCAGCATTTTCTGTTTCCAACCATATAACAACGAACGAAGTAGTTCAACCTTCGCCATGAACATTAAGAATAAAGCTAAGAACATATGTGTTCATACGAAACAGCGGAGCGTGTCTCTCTCCCAAACAAAGAATGCTAGAATCCGATTTTATTCAAACAAAAACAAAAATAAAAACAAACAAACGCTCCAAGTAAAGCACATAAGATGTGACGGAATAAAAATATAGTTTCACTAGAGGTGACCTGATAAGTTGTCGATGAAGAAGGGATGCCTTGGGCATCCCCAAGCTTAGATGCTTGAGTCTTCTTAAAATATGCAGGGATGAACCATGGGGGCATCCCCAAGGTTATACTTTTCACTCTTCTTGATCATATTGTATCATCCTCCTCTCTTGACCCTTGAAAACTTCCTCCACACCAAACTCAAAACAATCTCATTAGAGGGTTAGTGCATAATTGAAAATTCATATATTCAGAGGTGACATAATCATTCTTAACACTTCTGGACATTGCACAAAGCTACTGAAAGTTAATGGAACAAAGAAATCCATCAAACATAGCAAAACAGGCAATGGGAAATAAAAGGCAGAATCTGTCAAAACAGAACAGTCCGTAAAGACGAATTTTTCAGAGGCACTTAACTTGCTCAGATGAAAATGCCCAAATTTAATGAAAGTTGCGTACATATCTGAGGATCACGCACGTAAATTGGCAGATTTTTCTAAATTTTATACAGCAGGGGCGGCTCAATTTCGTGACAGCAAGAAATCTGTTCCTGCGCACTAATCCAAATCTAGTATTGACTTTACTATCAAAGACTACAGTACTAGTAACAACTTCCAAGACTCAAATCTACACTACTTAAAAAGGAGGAACATGTTCCCTATTCTGCCACTACGACCTACCCTTTCGTCGTCGCGTTTGGTCCTTCGTCCGCCTCCTCGGTCGTTGCTTTCATCCGCAAACTACGCGTCGTCAAAACCGTCCACACAATCAGCACACCACCCGCTCCCACCCTTCCCGCACCCAACCCTCTCTCTCTCTTCTCCCACACCAGGGCAACGCCCCTCTCCCCCGCGTATCCCTGCCCTCCTCTCCTCCATCGCATCCTAACCCGCCGCCGGATCTCCGGAGATCAACTCTTCCTCGGTCGTCACCGCCTCCACCGTGCGGATCCGCTCTCCATCGCATGGATCCGGCCGTCATCGCCTCCCCCTCGATTGTCCCTGTCCTCCACTGCAGGGAATCCCTCCTAGGATGGGCTGCTCGAAACACGACTCGGTCGTCCTCCTTCGAGCTGTGAAGACGCCGCCCACGCCAAATCACCTCGCCGGCGGTACTCAGCCCCTCCACCTCACCACCCATGTCTCCCTCGACTCCCCAGCCTCGCCGCAGCTCCGGCTCCTCCTCCCAGCTGACTTCCTCCTCCAACACCGCAACCCCGCACCTCCATTCACGCCGCGTCGCGCCTAACCCTAGCTGCACGCCTAATTCTGGACCTTGCCGGACCAGCCAGGGCCGTTGAGGGAGGGCTCTACACGCCAGGACGCGATGGCGACCCACGCAGGGGAAGAGCCGACCGCCTGACGCGGGCAGGAGCTTGCCTGGGGCCGGTGGCCGGGCGATCCATCGCCCTACTTCCACGCACCGCCGGTGAGACCTTCCAGCCCTTGGCTTCACATCATTCCCGATGTAAATAGGAGCGATTTTGCACCGCATCTAATATTT
Source organism: Lolium rigidum (assembly GCF_022539505.1). Classification (NCBI taxonomy): domain Eukaryota; kingdom Viridiplantae; phylum Streptophyta; class Magnoliopsida; order Poales; family Poaceae; genus Lolium; species Lolium rigidum. Next base: position 241,971,808 of record NC_061510.1, on the reverse strand, counting down.
ACGATTGGATCCAACAATTGGAATCCTATACTGAGCGATGCACGTCAACTCCTGTGTGATCTTTGTCAGTTGTATGATACAAGGCTAATGTTTTTTCACCATATTCTATTGGAAATCATCATTGGGCATTACCCGCAGAAATTAGTGGCTTTGTAAACTGTGGGCTGGGTAAAGCGATGACCTGTGCGCCTGTGTGGTGCGATCTACATTCTTCTAGATGAAGCTCAAGGTATCAGTAAGTTTCATATGTACGTACCAGTGTGTTCTTTACTTTTTATTTTTATTTTATTACATTGAGGCTTATCTTTTCTAGATCGGCATGGGGTTTAGAACTTCAGATTCAGTGGTTTCACATATTTTGTCCTTGAACCAGTGTGACATGGTATTTATCTGAAATTCATAATAATATCGAAGTTTCAGGGACAATACAATGGGCTTTATAGGTATTTACTTTGTAGATAGATTAATGTCTAACAGGGAGTACTTTGTTGGTCTCAATATTAATCAAAGATATAAAAGCACCATGGATGTTGGTACTGTGATTTATGTATAGACTAGCTAAATACCCGTGCACTGCTACAAAGTAATCAGTTATGTTACTTCACGAGCACGCGTGTCCAGTGAATACACATGGACGTTTAAACTGCACAACTGCTCCTTTTTCGGCAACCAGCATTATAGGATGGTGCAAGTCCAAGACCCCACCAAGGATATTTGTACTTTTAATTAGGGTTCAACATTCCTCTTCTGCCACTACTAACCCACAAATGTTTAAATACACTACAATCAGGTACATTGAGGTATATTATACCTGGAACTCACCACGACGAGTATGTTGTTCTAGATTTCCTTCTAAAGTTATATACGAAGATTCACTTGATAAACTGGAAGAAATATCCTTGTATCATTTACCTAAGTAAATGATCACACCCACATTATCACTTTTTGGAAAGTAGCCAGCAATAGTTCTTTCCATTAGAAAAAATGAAGCCACAAATTGATTCATTAACTAAAATATAGAATGGATGCTCACAATGGCTAATGCACACCTTAAAGCAATAATAAACATTGTGGAATGCATGATCTTTAAGAAGAAGTGTGAATGCAGACTATACACTTCCACAAGAGTACATCTGGCATCCTCTGAGACTTAAGTAATATATGGTTGAGAAAAAAGAAATTTCCGTGTTCTCCTGAATATGATAATCATATAGCTCTCAAGTCTCAAGTAAGTTTATCTTACAGTGCTAGCAGTGACCCCCTTTTCACCTCCTTGAATGTGTCAAAGCTGTAAGAAATGTGTGCGAGAGATATTTGGAATTTATCCTAGAGGTATTGTGTAAGCGTAGATGCTTCTCTCTATGTCGGATTTTTTGCTTGTGGGATGAGATTCCTTACACACATAAAGTATTCAGTTGCACATGTAATCTAGAGGAGAAACCCACTAAAAATTACAATAATTGTTGCAGTTATCAATGTCGTACAATTAAGCAGTGCTTGCTCAACATTTGTATTATGTCAGGACTAACCAGTCAGTGGATTACTGTGTAATATCATCGCATTGTGATTTGTGGTGCATTAGTGCTAATAGTCATTGCTTATTTAGTTAGTAAAAAATTGTTGTTAGCTGCTCAATATCAGTTCTACTCAACATGCTTGGAGATTAGTGGAAAATGGCCTGACTGTTGGGTCTGAACTACACAGAAGGAAAATAAAACCTGTTGTGTTTGTGTTGCATGTGGGCGTGATGAAAGTCTGGCGCATCGGTTCTGGGAATGCCCTCACTCAAATTTTCTTTGGAAGGAGCTTCAATCGTTATTGGGCCCCTTGGAGAAAACCCAGAGCGGATGAGGAATCACAGTGAGTTGTGCTGGTGGCTCCTGGATTTCTTTGGCTAATAGAAGAAAATGATGGCTTGTGGAGGGTAAAACAAAGGCATTGTTAGTTGATGCCTGTAATGTAGCATGTCTTGCACGCACAGATGGGCCCGAGCATTGACAAGCAGAAGATGTTTAATTTGTTGGATCAGATTATTTTATATAATCTTACCTATGATGCCTTCAGGCTTCATGGCTAAATTTTGTTCTCTGTTTTGCAGAGATTTTTCATATGCGGCTATGCAGGTGATGGTTTTATTTTTTTCTTATTTACACAACATTCCACTATCGACATGCATATGTCTAATCCACTTATGTCATGAATCCTGAGTAGGCATCATATGAATGAATTTGTGGAATCGCTACAGTCACTTCTTGTTTAAGCTGCTATTTCCAACTCCATGTTTGTCAATACTATGTAGAATCTTTTGTTACTAACAATTATCGTGTGGTTTTTAAAACTTTTTTTAGAATGGCAATGGGATATGTGGGGTATCTGAAAACAAAATATTACTCCCTCCGGTCCGAAAAAACTGTCTGACAGGGAACTTTGCAAAACGACCCTTACTTTTTCTTTTCTGTTAACCCGCACTCCACGATGTTTCCTCCCCCCGCAGTCCCATGGACACCACTCCCGCTGGATTTGGGATCGTCTACGCCGGACACGATGTGGTTTGCTGGATGATCTGCCAGATTTAAGTGTTGGCTTACTCGGTGAGCATGTGTGGTGTGTATGCTGGAGCACGGGATGGGATTGGATAGCGATTGGAAAAGGGACCACTTCTTGCAGATCACGTGGATTGCAGCCTAACGCAGCTGAGAGGACCAAGCCAGAATATGCGTGTGCGGCGCGGAGCCACATGTTGTAAAACGTTGTGCTTCTTTTATTAAAATTAGAAGGATTTAAATGTAAAATGTATTTGTGTTAGGCTTCGGACACTTTTTTAGGATCGGAGGGAGTACAAGTTAGCTAATATTGTGCCATAGTATTTTGGGCATGTCATAAAGAATGAGTTAACTGATATAAAGAAGTGCAGGATTTAACTGTACCAAAAATATTAGGATAACTCCTTGTTGGATAGTTACATGATAATATAAATCAACAAATAACTTTTTTCTTCATGTCAGTTCTAAAGACAGGCTGTGTGTGAGACCGGTTACTTTCGCTGTCATCATTTCGCTGAAGATGGTGGTTACATGTTTCTTCAATTTAGAAAAGTGAGGACAGTTTAGAAATGTAAGGGTTCAACATTTAGAATATCCATTTCATTATGTTGTTACTTCATTATGCCGCACATTTATATCTCCAAATTCAGCATATCTTGATGTCCCAAACTATAGACGATGAATCAAAAAGTAGGGCTTTGCTGGAGTTTCATGAAAAGCCATCATGCCATTTTTCAAGGAAGCTTTGGATATATTGGGCTGACCGATGTATGAGTATATTCTTATTTGGTCATTTGGACCTGTCAAAAGGTAACAGAATCAGCACTGTCTTCTATAGTTCTTCTGCTGTTAGCTGAACTTCCTCTTGTTTTTGACGCTGGCTTGCTGCCTGAGCATATAGGTACTGTAAAATTCAGGATCCAAAACCTGTTCTCTCCTCAGCCTGTATGATGAAATTTATTTTTTCCAAGTTGGATCGCAGAGGTCACTTGTGTAGCCTAGATGAAATATGAAGCAACTATAACATTCAGTTCTGTGGCTCATGAAATTTTGCATCACTGATTATTGGGTTTGTTTCAGACATGGATGTAATGACTAATGACGATGATGGTGAGAGTTTTAGAAAGTGTCAGTTATTTTTTCCTTCTATTTCATATTTGATTATTGTGTTTTTCTTTACCTGATGAATAAATGTTCTATTTCCTTTCATGTAACTTAGTCTGATTTCTAAGGTTGTGGTTGGCACCTATATGAGCACAAGGAGCATGTTGCGTTCTGTTTCTGAATTGCATAGCAACAATTACATCTTGGCCAGATTTCTAGATTGGTGTTCAAAAGATGCACAAGTGTACATTCACTTTTGATGTGAAAGTTTGCCTTCTTCGAGAGTGTAGAAAATGTCCTTTACTATGCATAGCAACAATTACATCTTGGCCAGATTTCTAGATTGATGTTCAAAAGATGCACAAGTGTACATTCACTTTTGATGTGAAGTTTGGCTTCTTCGACACTGTAGAAACCATCCTACCTTTATTAGAGCATCTCAAAATACATAATCATCAGTCATATTAATTTCCAAGTTACATGATTCTATGTACTAGGAGATAATAATTATGGTTTGGAAGTTAGTATGTCAAGCTTAAATTGTTGTAATTTCTCCGATTTAATTAATCAATTTCACTTCATCTAGATACAAATGCATCTAGAGTAGATACTTAATAACTAGATACAAAGTTGAGTCAACTAATATAGATCGGAGGGAGTATATAAATAATACATTTTGACATGTCGACAAGTATGAAATGTTAGAAAATTATGTTTACGTGTACGACGATGATATAAACTTGAGGCATGTATTGATGGCATTACAGGGAATGGAAGCAAGCACAGTTAAGCAATCATGTGAACACATATAAATTAGGACACATGTTTCAGTTTGTTGTCTATACTAAAATTTGCGATCCCGTGGCAACGCACGGGCAATTGTCCTAGTATAAAATAAATTGCAGAAGTAAAATAATGGGTTGTCTCCCATAAGCGCTTTTCTTTAACGTCTTTCAGCTAGGCACAGAAAGTGTGAATCAAGTATTATCAAGAGACGAAGCATCAACATCAATAGGTATCTTAGATGCTCCCCCATCCGTAGTGGTGCTAAGGGCTTTGTCAATTTTAGGCCTATAATAGTTTTTTGGCTTAGGCACTTTAGAGGCATACATGAACTTTTGCTCCTTACCCACATAGGCTTTCTCCTTAAACTTAAGAGAAGAAAAAGTTGAACCCAAGGTTCCCATAGCTTCTTCAAGTTCACTAATCCTATGGGTTCGATTATCATGAGTAGCACAAGTTTCTAAAACAGCAATTCTCTCATTGATTCCACTTAGAGTTTTATCAAGTTTATCCGTGTTATTAATTAATATTCCCAATTTAGTCTCAACACTTGGAAGATTTTTCTCTATGACCTCCAACTTTTTCATGACATCCTCAAGAGAGATTTCAATTTTAGCTTCATTAACAGGTGGTATTCCAACTAGACTCTCAATGATGCAACTAGCTTCTAAAGCAGGAGTGCCTAGGAAATTACCTCCCGCAAGAGTATCAAGAACATACCTATTCCAACTAGAGATACCAACATAAAAGTTCCTAAGTAGTATAATAGTGGAGTGTTTCTTAATGCACCTATGATGAGCATCACAAATTCTATACCAAGCATCTTTAAAACTTTCTCCCCCTTGTTGCTTAAAGGAACGAACTTCAACTTCCGGATTACTCATTTTTAGTAATAGTAAATAAAGCAACCTAAATAAAGTAAATGCAAGTAACTAATTTTTTTCTGTTTTTAATATGGAGAACAAGACAGTAAATAAAGTAAATCTAGCAACTAATTTTTTTGTATTTTTGATATAAGAGCAAACAAAGCAGTAAATAAAATAAAGTAAAGCAAGCAAAAAACAAAGTAAAGAGATTGGATGTGGGAGACTCCCCTTGCGGCGTGTCTTGATCTCCCCGGCAACGGCGCCAGAAAAAGTCTTGCTGGCGTGTAGTTGACACACGTCTGTTGGGAACCCCAAGAGGAAGGTGTGATGCGTACAGCAGACAAGTTTTCCCTCGCAAGAAACCAAGGTTATCGAACCAGTAGGGAGTCAAGGAACACGTGAAGGTTGTTGGTGGCGGAGTGTAGTGCGGCGTAACACCGGGGATTCCGGCGCCAACGTGGAACCTGCACAACACAATCACAATACTTTGCCCCAACTTAACAGTGAGGTTGTCAATCTCACCGGCTTGCTGTAAACAAAGGATTAAATGTATAGTGTGGAAGATGATGTTTGTTTGAGAAGAACAGTAAAGAACAATTGCAGTAGATTGTATTTCAGATGTAAAGAATGGACCGGGGTCCACATTTCACTAGTGGTGTCTCTCCGATAAGAAATAGCATGTTGGGTGAACAAATTATAGTTGGGCAATTGACAAATAGAGAGGGCAAAACAATTCACATACATATCACGATGACTACTATGAGATTTAATCAGGGCATTACGACAAAGTACATAGACCGCTATCCAGCATGCATCTATGCCTAAAAAGTCCACCTTCAGGTTATCATCCGAACCCCTTCCAGTATTAAGTTGCAAACAACGGACAATTGCATTAAGTATGGTGCGTAATGTAATCAACACAAATATCCTTAGACAAAACATCGATGTTTTATCCCTAGTGGCAACAACACATCCACAACCTTAGAACTTTCTCGTCATCGTCCCGCATTCAATGGAGGCATGAACCCACTATCGAGCATAAATACTCCCTCTTGGAGTCACAAGTATCAACTTGGCTAGAGCCTCTACTAGCAACGGAGAGCATGCAAGAACATAAACAACATATATGATAGATTGATAATCAACTTGACATAGTATTCAACATTCATCGGATCCCAACAAACACAACATGTAGCATTACAAATAGATGATCTTGATCATGATAGGCAGCTCACAAGATCTAACATGATAGCACAATGAGGAGAAGACAACCATCTAGCTATCGCTATGGATCCATAGTCCAGGGGTGAACTACTCACACATCGATCCGGAGGCGATCATGGCGATGAAGAGTCCTCCGGGAGATGATTCCCCTCTCCGGCGAGGGTGCCGGAGGCGATCTCCTGAATCCCCCGAGATGGGATTGGCGGCGGCGTCTCTGGAAGGTTTTCCGTATCGTGGCTCTCGGTACTGGGGTATTCGCGACGAAGGCTTTAAGTAGGCGGAAGGGCGGAGTCGGAGGGCTGACAGGGGCCCCACACGCTAGGGCGGCGTGGGCCCCCCTTGGGCCGCGCGGCCCTAGTGTGGCGGCGCCTCGTCGCCCCACTTCGTGATCCTTTCGGTCTTCTGGAAGCTTCGTGGAAAAATAAGACCCTGGGCGTTGATTTCGTCCAATTCCGAGAATATTTCCTTTGTAGGATTTTTGAAACCAAAAACAGCGAGAAAACAAGCAATCGGCTCTTCGGCATCTCGTCAATAGGTTAGTGCCGGAAAATGCATAATAATGACATAAAATGTATATAAAACATGTGAGTATCATCATAAAAGTAGCATGGAACATAAGAAATTATAGATAAGTTTGAGACGTATCACACCCCACCTCAAGGAAAGGTGGGAGTCCCACCTTGAGTAGGACTCCCCCTTGAGTAGGTTTCCCACCATATGGGAAGTTTTGGGTTGGGGTCTTATTCGAAGACTTGTAGTCCAACACTTGGGGGTTCCACCTATATAATGAGGAGAAAGGGGAGGGGGCCGGCCACTCAAGCCACCTTGGCCGCACCCCCTTGAGGCCGGCGCCCAAGACCCCCCTCTCCCCAAACCTTAGCGCCCCTCCTCCACATACAACTCCCGCAGCGCATAGGCGAAGCCCTATCGGAGTTCTCCACCACCACCGTCACCACGCCGTCGTGCTGCCGGGATTCCGAGGAGGATCTACTACTTCCGCTGCCCGCTGGAACGGGGAGGAGGACGTCGTCTTCATCAAAACCGAACGTGTGACCGAGTACGGAGGTGCTGCCCGATTGTGGCACCGTCAAGATCTTCTACGCGCTTTTGAAAGCGGCAAGTCATCATCTTCTGCAACAACGAGATCTAATCTCGTAGGCTTTGGAAATCTTCAAGGGTTAGTCTCGTGATCCCCTCGTTGCTACCATCTTATAGATTGCATCTTGGCTTGGTTTTCGTTCTTGCGGTAGGAATTTTTTTGTTTTCTATGCTACGAACCCCATCAGTGGTATCAGAGCCGTGTCTATGCATAGATTGGTTGCACGAGTAGAACACAATTGTTTTGTGGGCGTTGATGCTTTGTTGTCTTTAGTTCGAGTACTTTGCATCTTTGTGGCATAGTGGGATGAAGCGGCTCGGCCTAACTTTACATGACCGCGTTCATGAGATTTGCTCCACGCTCGACATGCAACTTGTATTGCATAAGTGGCTTTGCGGGTGTCTGTCTCTCCTACTATAGTGAAGATCCAATTTACTCTTTCTATTGACAACACTAGTATCACCGTTGTGGTTCATGTTCGTAGGTGGATTGGATCTTACTCGAAAACCCTAAACCACGTAAAATATGCAAACCAAATTAGAGACGTCTAACTTGTTTTTGCAGGGTTTGGTGATGTGATATGGCCATAATGTGATGATGAATATGTATGAGATGATCATTATTGTATTGTGGCAACCGGCAGGAGCCTTATGGTTGTCTTTAAATTTCATGTCGAGTAGTATTTCAAAGAAGTTGTAATAGTTGCTACATGGGAGAACAATCATGAAGACGGCGCCATTGACCTTGACGCTACACCGACGATGATGGAGATCATGCCCGTTGATGATGGAGATCATGTCCGTGCTTTGGAGATGAAGATCAAAGGCGCAAAGACAAAAGGGCCATATCATATCACATATGAATTGCATGTGATGTTAATCCTTTTATGCATCTTATTTTGCTTAGATCGCGACGGTAGCATTATAAGATGATCCCTCTCACTAAATATCAAGATAATAAAGTGTTCATCCTTAGTAGCACCGTTGCTAAGACTTGTCGTTTCGAAGCATCACGTGATGATTGGGTGTGATAGATTCAACATGTGCATACAACGGGTGCAAGCCAGATTTGCACACGCGGATACTAAGGTTGCCTTGACAAGCCTAGCATGTACGGACATGGTCTCAGAACATGGGATACCGAAAGGTAGAGCATGAATCATATGATTGATATGATGAACACTTTGAGTGTTCGACATTGAAGTTACATCTTGTCTCGTGATGATCGGACTTGGTGTAGTGGATTTGGTTCGTGTGATCACTAAGACAATACGAGGGATATTGTTTTGAGTGGGAGTTCACTTAGTTTTTAATGTTGTTGAATTAAAATTTGAACTCAATTTGTCATAAACTTAGTCTAAACTATTGCAAATATATCTTGTAGATCATGGCGTCCCCATCAATCAATTTTAACCAGTTCCTAGAGAAAGAAAAGCTTAAGAGCAACGGTAGCAACTTCACCGACTGGTTCCGTCATGTGAGGATTTTCCTCGCTGGTGGAAACCTGCAATATGTGCTCGATGCACCGCTAGGTGCCCCACATGCAGAAACTGAATCCGATGAAGTAAAGAATGTTTACGAGACTCAGAAAACTCGGTACTCTCAAGTTCAGTGTGCCATCCTATGCAGTCTGGAAGCCGATCTTCAAAAACGTTTTGAGCACCACGATCCGTTTGAGTTGGTCAATGAGCTGAAAGCTATCTTTGAAACTCATGCGGTCGTGGAATGCTATGAAGCATCGAAACACTTCTTCAGTTGCATGATGGAAGAGGGCAGCTCCGTTAGTGAGCACATACTCGCCATGACCGGGCATGCGAAGAAACTCTGTGACTTGGGGATAGTGATTCCTAACAAGTTGGGGATTAATCGTGTCCTTCAATCACTGCCACCTAGTTACAAGAACTTTGTGATGAACTACAATATGCAGAACATGAACAAGGAGTTACCTGAACTCTTCTCCATGCTAAAATATGCTGAGATTGAGATACAGAAAGAGCACCAAGTGTTGATGGTCAACAAGACCACCAGTTTCAAGAAACAAGGAAAACCTAAGAAGGGCAACTTCAAGAAGGGTGGCAAGAAAGCTGCCGCACCTCCTGAGAAGCCTAAGGGTGGCCCTAAACCTGATACTGAGTGCTATTACTGCAATGGGAAGGGGCACTGGAAGCGTAATTGCCCCAAATACTTGGCTGATCTGAAGAGCGGCCTTGTCAAGAAGAAGAAAGGTATATCTGATATACATGTTATAGATGTTTATCTTACTGGTTCTCGTACTAGTGCCTGGGTATTTGATACTGGTTCGGTTGCTCACATTTGTAACTCGAAGCTGGAACTACGGAATAAACGAAGCCTATCGAGGGATGAAGTGACGATGCGCGTTGGAAATGGATCCAAGGTCAATGTGATCGCTGTCGGCACGCTCCCTCTACATCTACCTTCGGGATTAGTTTTAAACCTCAATAATTGTTATTTAGTGCCTGCGTTGAGCATGAATATTATATCTAGATCTTGTTTAATGCAAGACGGTTATTCATTCAAGTCTGAGAATAATGGTTGTTCTATTTTTATGAATAATATCTTTTATGGTCAAGCGCCTGAGAAGAATGGTTTATTTCTATTAAATCTCGATAGTAGTGATACACATGTTCATAACATTGATGCTAAGCGAATTAAATTGAATGATAATTCTACTTATATGTGGCACTGTCGTCTTGGTCATATTGGAGTGAAACGCATGAAGAAACTCCATTTCGATGGACTACTTGAGTCACTTGACTTTGAGTCACTTGATAGATGCGAAGCATGTCTAATGGGAAAAATGACTAAGACTCCATTCTCTGGTATTATGGAGCAAGCTACAGACTTATTGGAAATCATACATACCGATGTGTGCGGACCAATGAGTGTAGCCTCGCGCGGTGGTTATCGTTATGTTCTAACCTTCACAGATGATCTGAGTAGATATGGGTATATCTATTTCATGAAACATAAATCCGAAACTTTTCGAAGTTTAAGGAATTCCAAAGTGAAGTAGAAAATCAACGTAACAAGAAGATCAAATTTCTGCGTTCTGATCGCGGAGGCGAATATCTGAGTTATGAGTTTGGCATGCATTTAAAGAAATGCGGAATACTTTCACAATTGACACCGCCGGGAACACCACAGCGTAATGGTGTGTCCGAACGTCGTAATCGAACTCTCTTAGATATGGTTCGTTCTATGATGTCTCTTACTGATTTGCCGTTATCGTTTTGGGGTTATGCATTAGAGACACCTGCATTCACTTTAAATAGGGCACCATCTAAATCCGTTGAAACGACACCGTATGAATTATGGTTTAATAAGAAACCTAAGCTGTCGTTCCTTAAAGTTTGGGGTTGCGAAGCCTATGTAAAAAGTTACAACCGGACAAGCTAGAACCCAAAGCGGAGAAATGCGTCTTCATAGGATACCCTAAGGAAACTATTGGGTATACTTTCTATCACGGATCCGAAGGCAAAATCTTTGTTGCTAAGAACGGAACCTTTCTTGAGAAAGAATTTCTCACTAAAGAAGTGACTGGAAGAAAAGTAGAACTCGACGAGGTTACTGAACCTTCTCTCGTTGATCAGAGTAGCGCAGTACCAGAAGATGTTCATGTACCGTATGCACCGGTAACAGAGGAAGCTAATGATAATGATCATGAAACTTCGAGCGAGATATCTACTGAACCTCGCAGATAGACAAGGGAACGTGCCACTCCTGACTAGTATGATCCTTGTCTAAATGTCATGATTGTAGACAACAATGATGAGGACCCTGCGACGTATGAAGAAGCGATGATGAGCCCAGATTCCAACAAATAGCAAGAAGCCATGAAATCCGAAATGGGATCCATGTATGATAATGATGGCGCGTAGTCGACACGTCCGTTGGGAACCCCAAGAGGAAGGTGTGATGCGCACAACAGTAAGTTTTCCCTCAGTAAGAAACCAAGGTTATCGAACCAGTAGGAGTCAAGGAACACGTGAAGGTTGTTGGTGGCGGAGTGTAGTGCGGCGCAACACCGGGGATTCCGGCGCCAATGTGGAACCTGCACAACACAATCAAAGTACTTTGCCCCAACGTAACGAGTGAGGTTATCAATCTCACCAGGCTTGCTCGTAAACAAAGGATTAGATGTATAGTGTGGATGATGATGTTTGTTTGCGAAGAACAGTAACGAACAATTGCAGTAGATTGTATTTCAGATGTAAAGAATGGACCGGTGTCCACAGTTCACTAATGGTGTCTCTCCCATAAGATAAACAGATGTTGGGTGAACAAATTACAGTTGGGCAATTGACAAATAAAGAAGGCATAACAATGCACATACATATATCATGATGAGTACTATGAGATTTAATCGGGGCATTACGACAAAGTACATAGACCGCTATCCAGCATGCATCTATGCCTAAAAAGTCCACCTTCAGGTTATCATCCGAACCCCTTCCAGTATTAAGTTGCAAACAACATACAATTGCATTAAGTATGGTGCGTAATTGTTATCACCAGAATTTGACCGGATCAGAGGTGGGCCGCGATTACAGATGGGCTTGAAGAATATACATAGAAGAAATACATGAATCGGCCTTGTATACAAAGTTTGGGCTAGTTTGCCCGTGTATCACGTAACATAGTAGGATACGTGTCGGTTAGATAGAGTTTGGCTCGTGCACGGTTGGGATTATTCCCACGTTAGAAAGTCTACGGACTATAAATATGTATCTAGGGTTTATGAAATAAACAACAATCACGTTCACCACAAACCAATCTAGGCGCATCGCCAACTCCCTTGTCTCGAGGGTTTCTTCCGGGTAAGCATCATGCTGCCTAGATCGCATC
>NC_061510.1:241916226-241959224 GCF_022539505.1 Lolium rigidum | reverse complement strand
AACCGATCGTGATCAAGATCTTCTACGCGCTTTTGCAAGCGGCAAGTGAACGTCTACCGCAGCAACAAGAGCCTCATCTTGTAGGCTTTGGAATCTCTTCAAGGGTGAGACTCGATACCCCCTCGTTGCTACCGTCTTCTAGATTGCATCTTGGCTTGGATTGCGTGTTCGCGGTAGGAAAATTTTTGTTTTCTATGCTACGTTATCCTACAGTCATGGCCGCGGGCGTGGACGAGGAGCTCGATGTCGCGGCTGCTACCAGGGATGCCGCTGCAGACGGTGAACATCTGGCGATCATCATCACCCTCTTGCCCATGATCGCCGAGGAGGACAAGCCGAACATTGGTGGCTCCGCGCCGGGGCGCCGCAAGAGCAAGCCAAGGCAGAGGATGGAAGGCTACTGCATGCTCTACGCCGACTACTTCACCGATGATCCATTGCACGGCGATGCCGTATTCCTCCGTCATTTCGGATGAGTAGGAAGCTCTTCATGAAGGTAGTAGAGAATTTGAGGGATATTGACTACTTCAAACTGAAGAGAGACACCGTCGGTGAGCTTGGTTTCTCGATAATTCAGAAATGTACGGTGGCTCTTCGAATGCTTTCCTATGGAATTGCAGGTAGTACACATGATGCTATCTACGCATGGCAGAATCCACGGTCTTTGATTGCATGTATAGATTCTGCATAGCAATTGTGGCGGTATTTGGAAAGACATATCTGTGCACACCCAATGCGGTAGACACAGCTCGGATCTTGGCACAAAATGCAGACAAAGGTTTTTTGGGGATGCCTGGCAGTATCGACTGTATGCACTGGGTCCATTTGCACACCAAAGCATGTATAAGGGACACAAGGGTGCATGCGGTGTGGTGCTTGATTTGTGGATTTGGCATGCGTTCTTCGGCATGGCAGGATCACACAATGATATCATTGTGCTGCAGTGCTCCGATGTGTTCCAAAATCTTGTCGAAGGCAATGCCCCTCCGGTGCAGTTTGAGATCAATGGCCACCAGAATGACAAGGGCTACTATGTTATAGATGGCATCTATCCAAGATGGTCAACATTTGTAAAGACAATCTCGAAACTTGTACCTGGAGGAAAGAAAGCTTGGTTTGCTTAAATGCAGGAGACTGCCAGAAAGGATGTGAAGAGAGCATTTGGTGTGCTGCAAGCTCGCTTTGCCATTGTCCGATACCCTGCTCTTACATGGTCCAAAGAGCATATGTGGGAGGTCATGACATGTTGTGTCATACTGCACAACTTGATCATTGAGAGCGGGTGGGAATTTCCAGTGTTTGACACTAAACCATATGAATGGGTGGATCCTCTTGCAGATGTTGATCACAATGTGCCTCCGATATTTGCTGCTTTGTTAAGAAGTTCGAGACTCCAACACTCATCACCAATTGCAAGATGATCTGGTGGAGCATTTGTGGATTCTCAAAGGCAGCGTCTAGTTTATTTATTTCTTTACCATTGTGATTTAAACTTTTGAATTTATGTGGCTTGATGAACCTAAATTATTTGTGTGCTATGCTGAACTTGTTGAATTATGTCCAGCATTTGTTTAAGTTGTAATAAATTATCAAAGGTTATTTGATATTTAAATTTTAATTATATATAAAATTATATTGGGAGCGCCGTATGGGGTGCATGGCTGGACGCCGGCTTGTCCCGATTTTTCATTTTCCGCCGGCATCCCCCCCCTACGGTCTCTAAAACGTTTACGCCACAACTATGCCTTGCTAATTTTTAGTCACTGTTGAAACCTACAGACAGTCGCTAATTAAGTATTTGTGTCATACGGCTTATTTAGGCTTTTCCTTTATTATTTCTATTGTTCGTAGATACATGCAAAAAAATGAACACTATTTGATTCACAGAAACAATTTTCTTACGCACGCATGAAAATTAATCTGTAAAGTAATCAATATTGATAATTATAAACACTAATTTTTTAATACACTAATATTTAACTCAACGAACATGAATATTTATTGTGTAGTAATAATAGTATATGAATAGAAATGTAGAAATTTACTTTCTAACTTGAGTAGTACAAATTTTGTATACATGTTTTCACTAAAACTATTTGAAAAAATTATTCTCAAGAACTAAATATAAATTTCGAGATTTTTGTATATATAAATAAAAAATGATTTGCTAATTCTCAGCTAACTGAGAGTTAACATAGAGCTCAGTTAATTTTTTAACCGTCCAATTAATCTGATCTAACCAAACTTATTAAACAATGCGCCACGTACCGGGCCGTCCGTATCTCTCGCATCTCTCGCTGCCGCGTTCGCCAATGAGCAGCCCATGACTAATTTGTGCATTGTACAGTATACCTGTGCAGACTATGATTGAAATATTCATTCGGTAGGAGGCGACGTTCCCGGCGACAGCGAGACGCTTATGGTGACTTCGTCCATTTCAAGATCAAGTCCGCCGGCTAAGTCTTCCGAAGGTGCTCATAGGGTAAGGTGCACTCGCAGAGCTATGTAGGGGCCGGACCGGACCACGGCCCGCCCAGGTTTTTGGCAAACAAAAAATCAGCTACTATGCTACTAGGGGTGGGCATAAAAAACCGAAACCGAACACCGAACCCGAATTATCCAGAACCGAAACCGAATACACCGAAATCGAATTAACCGAGACTAATTTCGGTGCGTAAATGTGATAAACCGAATTTATCAATTTAAATTCGGTTTTGAACTCTAATTGACCAAAAGAACCGAAATAACCGAGATACCAAAGTATTGCTACCAGTTCTCTTTATCTCTTTCTCAACGACTAAGGGCATCTCCAACCGCGTAACCCAACGGTGTATTTTATCCGTTTTGGGTCGTGCGGCGGACACACGGATATCGCGCGGACTCCGCAAACGTCCGGCTCTATTTTTATTCCCCGACGCGCAGCCACGACCCAAATCAGCTCGGGCGTGGTTCAGGCCGGAGCAGCGTAGGCGCGGGGCAGCCGACGTCGACCTCGCGCGGCCAGATGGAGGTGGACGGCGACGAGGTTGGCGACTCGCAGCCGACGTGCTCACGGCCGACCCCGTGCTTGTATGCGCGGCCAGGAACGCGACACGAACGGAAGGAGGCCGCCGTGGGTGAGCCGGAGTGCGGCGAGCCTGAGAAGAG
Organism: Lolium rigidum; assembly: GCF_022539505.1. NCBI lineage: Eukaryota > Viridiplantae > Streptophyta > Magnoliopsida > Poales > Poaceae > Lolium > Lolium rigidum. The sequence continues at coordinate 241,956,077 of NC_061510.1, read as the reverse complement.
GAGGGCCTCACACGGAAGATGTTGGAGTGGACGACGCGGCCAGCAGTGGTGACGGCGCCGCTAATGGAAGAGCGAGCGCTGCGCGGCGGAAGCTGGACGAAACTGACCCGCAGGGGGCGCGATGCGCAGATGGCAGCTTTCTGGGCTTCCTGCGTGCGTGCATGTCTGGCTGCTACTGCCTGCGCGCGCGGCAGCTAGCTGCTGGAGCTTGCTGCTTTGCTCGTCCCGAAGCCGTCGAGCATGGCCAAGGCGCCGTCCATTGCAGCAGGGCCGCGCGCCGTGGAGCACAGCACGCGGCGAGGTGGCGAGCGCGGACGCTGTCCAGAACAGCTCGGCCACCGTCCGCGGGCGCGTCGTCGAGTGCAGCAGGGCCGCGCACCGCGGACCACAGCACAGCACGCGGCGAGGAGGCGAGCGCGAACGCCGTCCAGTGCGGCTCGGCCACCATCCGCGGGCGCAGCGTCGAGCGCGGCCGTAGAGCACGGGCGTGGCTCGGCCACCTTCTGTTGCGCGTCGGCGTCGGGCGAGCGTCCAGAATAGGCGCGGGTAGGGAACAGCGGGGCAGCGAGCGCCGGCAATCGCGAAGGCGCGCACAGCAGCAGAGCTCCTCAGCGCGGGCGGCGGAGGCGGCCCGAGGCGCGGCCAGCGGCGGCGTGGAGAGGCGCGGTCCGCCCCGTGCCCGCGGCGGCGTGGCGAGGCGCGGCCGGCCCCGTGCCCGCGCGGCGGCGGCGTGGAGAGGCGTGGCCGTCCCCGTGGCCGCGCGGCCAGCCCCGTGCCGACGGCGGCGTGGCGTGGCGAGGCGCGGCCTGCCCCGTGCCCGCGCGGTGGTGGCGAGGCGAACCGCAGCCAGCCTCGTGCCCGCGCGGCCGGCGCCCGCGGCGGCTTGGCGAGGCGAGGCGCGGCCAGCCCCGTGCCCGCGGCGAGTTCCGGCGACGCGCGCGAGCTGGGCAAGCCATGGCGCGGGCGGAGTCCATGGCGCGGTGGTCGTTGCCGAAGCGCAGAGATCATTTTGTATCCGGCGAGGTTCAGCAGGGATGAAAAAAAAGGAGTATCCAGCGTCGGGAGCTTCCAGGCGAGGCCGACGACGAAACTTGGCTAGGCGAGCTTCACTCCGGCGAGCTCCAATCCATGGCAAAAAGTAAACAGAAGGGGCAGAGGAGAGAGAAGATATGGAGCCTTGCGAGTTGTATTTTCTGTCACTGCCAAACGGGCCACGAACGGACATGTGCGGATGGAAAAGCACGCCCGCGCTCGTCCGGCTCGCCCCAAAAGCCACGCAAATTTGGTCCGGCTTTAGGTCGTTCCGGACACGGCAGCTGTCCGTTATTAGTTTACATCCACGCGTTGGAAGCTGGTTTTACTCAAACGGACCAATCTGGCGTCTGTTTGTCCATTTGGGTCTCTGCGTTGGAGATGCCCTAAGCACTCTAGCAGCCCCATGCACGTGCGATGTATATACACACGGTCTTGCATTCCTTTTCTTTCCTACACATGCATTCATCTTGATTTTTGATAGGCGCTATGTTTTTTTTTTCTAAGCATTATGCACTTGACTATGGTTATTTCTACAAGCACTGGTGTGTGCGTGCTCATCATTACCGGTCATGGCAACACGCACGCACGACTGGTTAGCTGCACGTATTGTAGGCTCCCGCCATTTTATTTTTGTCTTAGTCTATGTCATATAGGTTAAAAACCGAACACCGAACCGATTTTTTGGTTAACCGAAATACCAGTTAACAAGAAAATCGATATAATTTCGGTTATCATTTCTTATTATCCGAATTTTAGAAAAAATCAAAAACCGAATGCCCAGACCTAATGCTACATACGTCCAGCCCAACTGCAGCCCACTAGGTGACCAGAACGTGCACCATCTCTGCCTCCTTGACTCACGCAACTCCTCCAGTCCTCCACGCTGGACCAACACGCACGCCTCCTCCACGCACTACAGGAATGGGAGGCTATGCCGAGGGCCAGGCTATACGCCGACGGCCAAAAGTCGGGGCCGTCGGCGTATGGCCCGGCCAGGCCAGCCTGCCCTTTCAACACTCGGCGAAACGTGGCCGTCGGCGTAGCGACCTCTACGCCGAGGGCAGCCCTCGGCATATCTTTGGCCCTAGGCGTAGACAGGGCTACGCCGACGGCCACCCTCGGCGTAGGCTATTTTTCAAATTTGTCTAATTTTGTAAAAATCATAACTAACTCATATGATGTCAGAAAAATACGTATGAGGTATCAAAATGTTCAGAAAAACATCCTCTATCCGTTTATGTCAAAATCATGCATATTTGAATCAGGTAGAATAACATGTTAACATAGAAACAATTCAATCACTTTCTTATATGTTCTCAGGTTCCCGTTTTAGCCAGATGGCAATTTAAACGAAGTCGAGAAAATCTCGCGGAGCCGCATGGCATCATTTTATGTGTCCTAGTAACCACTCCAAAAGATGGAATTGGAATACGACAATTATTTTGGAAAACCCTTCACGAACGGGGCTATCAAGTCCGGATTTCTATGGCTTTTAGGGCAATGAGTAGGAAACGGCCCGTGACACCGCATAGTTTGTCGGAACGAGACCATATTTGGCACGTGCGTGGTCCCTGGGATGGGAAGCAATGCCCGGGAGCGCATTTCCAATCCGACCCATGGGCGATGGTTTTTTCATTTTCGGGGTGCCAAAACGAGGTTTTTTGTGAAGGAACTACATGGGGCGCATTTTAGTATTGCGCGAGACCTCTGCGTAGTGGTAGGACACCGCCTTCGCACCCCATATCACATGCCATATGTGCGCGCTAGCTATCTCGGGAATCCATGCGGCTTCTCGCGGTGTCCCGCCGAATCCGGCTGGAAAGTGACCGGATTTGAACTAGGGCTACACTTTCCGTCGCTCAATAAATTCGCAAAAATTGTTTTTAGGTCTATGACATATCGGTTTATGTGCTAATTTTTGTCCGTTTAGCGCGATGGTAAACGGGTGCACCCAGCGCGCCGTACGGCCATACCGCATCTCGCGTGGGGGCCCTTTTGGCCAAATGACAATTTAAACAAAGTCAGAAAATCTCGCGGAGCCGCATGGCGTCATTTTATGTGTCCTAGTAACCACTCCAAAAGTCGGAATTAGGATACGGCAATTATTTTGGAAAACCCTTCACAAACAGGGCTATCACGTTCGGAGTTCTATGGCTTTTAGGGCGACACCGCATAGTTTGTCGGAACGAGGCCATATTTGGCACGTGCGTGGTCCCTGGGATGGGAAGCAAGGCCCCGGGAGCGGATTTCCAATCCGACCCATGGGCGATGGTTTTTCCATTTTCGGGGTGCCAAAACGGGTTTTTTTTGTGAAGGAACTACATAAGGCGCATTTTAGTATTGCCCGAGACCTCTGCGTAGTGGTAGGACACCGCATTCGCGCCACATATCACATGCCATATGTGCGCGCTAGCTATCCGGGAATCCATGTGGCTTCCTGCGGTGTCCCGCCGAATCCGCTGGAAAGTGACCGGATTTGAACTAGGGCTACACTTTCCGTCGCTCAATAAATTCCTCAAAAAATGTTTTTAGGTCTATGACATATCAATTTATGTGCCAATTTTTGTCCGTTTAGCGCGATGGTAAACGGGTGCACCAGCGCGCCGTACGGACATACCGCATCTCCGTGGGGGCCCGTTTTGGCCAAATGACAATTTAAACAAAGTCGAGAAAATCCCGTGGAGCCGCATGGCGTCATTTTATGTGTTCTAGTAACCACTCCAAAAGTCGGAATTAGGATACGGCAATTATTTTGGAAAACCCTTCACAAACGGGGCTATCACGTCCGGAGTTCTATGGCTTTTAGGGCAAATGAGTAGGAAACGGCCCGTGACACCGCATAGTTTGTCGGAACGAGGCCATATTTGGCATGTGCGTGGTCCCCGGGATGGGAAGCAAGGCCCGGGGAGCGGATTTCCAATCCGACCGATGGGCGATGGTTTTTTCATTTCCGGGTGCCAAAACGGGTTTATTTTGTGAAGCGACTACATGGGGCGCATTTTAGTATTGCGCGAGACCTCCGCGTAGTGGTAGGACACCGCCTTCGCACCACATATCACATGCCATATGTGCGCGCTAGCTATCTGGGAATCCATGCGGCTTCCTGCGGTGTCCCGCCGAATCCGCTGGAAACTGACCGGATTTGAACTAGGGGTACACTTTCCGTCGCTCAATAAATTCCGCAAAAAATGTTTTTATGTCTATAACACATCACTTTATGTGCTAATTTTTGTCCGTTTAGCGTGTTGGCGAACGAGTGCACCGGCTCGCCCGATACGGCCATTTCGCATCTCGCGAGGGGTGCATTTTGGCCACATGGCAAATTGGGCGTCATATTTGGATTCCTCTAATTTTTAGGTTCAAATGATGATATGTATGTTATATTTAGATCCCTCTCATTTTTCTGATCGATTTAGACATATTATTTGTGGAATTTTGATTTTCCGATTTAAAGATATTAATTATTCAATATTAAATAGAAAAAAGACCAAAAAATAAAATCATTTTATTTTTATTTGAATTCAATATTATTATTACTTATATATATTCATTGTTGTCTACTTAAGTAATTGTTTGGGATTCAAAAATAAAGAAGTGTGCATCACGGTTCAAGGGTTAATAGGGTTGATATGCTATTATTATCGGCAAGAGGTGTCAATTCTATAATGGAAGCTCATCCGAATGGAACCAAGAAGTTAAGCGTGCTGAGGCTTGGAGTAGTGTGAGGATGGGTGACCGACTGGGAAGTTTAACCATGATTGTAATTTGACATAAGATTAAGTGTAGTTAGAGTTAAAAGTGTATTGGGTGAAAGATAAACAAGTAAAAAAAAGAAAAAAAAAGAAAAAAAATTGTGTAAAAGAAATTAAAATTTTAAAAGTCTATGCCTAGGGTTTTGCCGTCGGCATATAGAAAAAAATATTTTTTTTTCGAATATTTTTTTTTTGAATTTTTTTGGAAACGGAAAATTTGAATTTTTTAAAAGTTTATGCCGAGGGTTTTGCCGTCGGCGTAGCGTGCTACGTCGAGGGCCGGGCTACGCCGACGGCGATAGTGCCTTTGCCGAGGGACTTACACGCCGAGGAGCTATGCCGAGGGCGGCCCTCGGCATAGCCTACGCCGAGGGCCAAAGCATGCTACACCGAGGGTTCCCGGCCCTCGGCATATAGCCCCATTCCTGTAGTGACGACAGAATCAAGCCAACGAATCAATGATCTTCCCCAATTTCTCTGTATTTTCATTTTCCCCCAAATCCCTAGTTACCAATAACGGGTGTTCTCTGTACTGGTAATTTAGACTGGGTTGTAACGATGTTCTCTAAATTTGTTTTCAGTTTTACAAATTTTAACAGTCATGGGGAAGGTAACTCAGAGAAGAACAAATTTCGGTATAGCTTATTTTGTTTTTAGTAATATTATATATATGCATATCTCTGATCTATAATGATGTTTAGTATAGTAGTAGTATACTTGAGAACAAATTTTCGGTGCTTTTTTCTAGCCTGGTCCGTCCATAATTTTCTTCCTAGCTCCGCCACTGGTAGGGTGTGCGTGTGTTTATAGGGATGAGTGTATGCACGTGTATGTGAACGTTTGCGTTTATATTGCGTTTCTAAACAAAAGATTGGTTGCACGTTTTTTTTTTATGTAGGCTTCTAGTGTACCCCGTACGGGCTAGGATAGATGTACTAACAAAGGCTAATAGTCTTTTTAATTTTTTTCCACGGGGATAACAAAGAGGAAAGGGAGTGGCAGTTCCACGCCACTCCAACAATTACAAGTCAGGTTGCAACTAACTAAAATTCGGTTCCAAATGAAGTTGTAATTATAATTTTCTTTAGTTGCCACTGGAGTTGCAACTCTTCAGTTTTAAGTGTGGTTACACTTATGATTTTATTATTTGTGACCGGAGTTGCAACTAGCTACTTTCCAGTTGCAAGTAGGATTGCAACTGATTCTTTTTTTTTTTTTGCAAATGGAGTTGCGAACGAGATTTTCTAGTTATAAGTGAGATTGTAATTGATTTTTTTCCAATTATAAGAGTGGTTTTAGTTGAGTTTTCCAATTGTAAGTGAGGTTACAACTGAATATTTTTCCAGTTTGCAACTAAAAAATCAGTTGCAAATGGGATTTTAACAGAAAATCTCAGTTTCAAGTGACGTTGCAACTAAAAAAAATTCAATTACTAGTGGGATTTTAACTATCTTTTGTTACACTTGCAAGCGAAATTTCTACCAAGTTATAATTTTTTCAGTTGTAAGTGAGGTGGGGAAAAATATTGTTGAACATCTAATTTCCATCATATCCCTCAAAAATACTTGAGATATGGTGATGTAAACTAGTTTCATTTTTTTTAGTTCTCACCTTTTATGCACCAAAAGCCAACAAAAGGACAGCACGGCCACAGGTCCAAACCAAGATGAATTTTACTATACGGCAAAGAAATATAAAGGAGGGCAAGCAACCGTGCACCAGGTGCACCAGGCATAGGAATCACTGAGAGTTTGTCAGGCCCTAAAAAAAACTCTAGCTGTGCGTTGTTAGGCCTCACCAAACGCAGCCCATGCCTAAAGTCACTCTCTCATCGACGCAACGAGCATAAACTCGGAGCGGATCCCTGTAAGTCCAGCCCGTGTGATGTGAATGGGGTACGGTTCTTTGGGTTTTGATCGTTGTTGAAACGTTCCACTTTCTTCTGGGCTTCTGGCATACAGAAGGAAGAAACGCCGGTTGCCTTCGGCTGCTTCTGTATTTTTTTTCTGCAAAGCTGACAGATGCCTGATCATAAGAATCTTTACTAGTCCAACAGGTACTCATAGTACCAACTTTTTTGCAAACCGGAAGGACCGAAGGAGTAGCTGAGTACTGTACTCGAGGATTTATTTTCCCCACTCGATCGACGCAAGAATATACGGGTGTTTGGGAACTGAATCGGCGACTCAGCGATCGATGATTTTGTTCCTCTCGGGTTCACGACTTGTTTTGGTTCGTCGTCTCGCTTCACACCGGCGTCGATCGCGCGCGCAGAGAGGCACAAAGGCCGACGGTATGCTCGGTCGTTTCTGTAGACTGTAGTGGAGTAAAGGGAAAGTACCGAGGAGCAGTTGACTAGTAGTCCAGTCGACCACTAGTACACTGTAGCACTTGTACAACTACACTTTCTATCTATGTGAACGGTGCCGGCCATCATACCACGCTCGTACGGAGATGGTGAAATCGAGGACCACCCCACCCGACCGGGCAAACAACGTTACAGGCATTGAATCATGGGGAGGATAATCTAAACATCTGGTGAGTGTGCCACAAGATCTCTTCTAGGTTAAGGGGTCCCCTAGCCGAAGAGGAATTACCTAGCTGAAATCCTGGCGGCCTCAAATAGGCACTGGTACTGCGGTATGGGGACGCCAACAGAACATCCTCTATTTGGGGATGCTGCTCCCACATCGGCACTCTCATACGATAATTCCGATAGAAATTTAAACTTATCAAGACATTTTGAAAACGACATTCATACGAAATTTGAACAAAATTTATACAAAAGTAACTCAAAATTAAACTAAAAAACTAAGAAAAATCTAGTGGTGGCGTGCGTCGAAGCCGCTGAAGTCGAGGTTGTTGCCATCGTCGCTAGATGTCCCGAAGGACCAGTCGTCGTCGTCATCCTCCTCCTCCTTTGGCGCCAGCAGCTCGGAAGGTCCGGGGAGGTCGACGAAGTTGGCGCTGTGGTCCCTGGCGGACCACACCGCCGCCTGCCACGGGTCCATCGTCATCTGCCGGTAGTCCTCCTCGACGGAGCGGCCGACGATGAAGTTCTGGCCGGGGAACTCCTTCGGGTCGTCGCCGCCACGGAGGGCCGCCTGCGCTTCTGCCTCCTTCTCCCACCATTGCTCCCTGACGCCGTAGTCCTTTCCGGCGGCTCTGTAGAGGGCGCCATCGGCGCCATGCACTCCGCTTGCGGGAAGTACAATGGGACGCGCGGCAGGTCGCCGCGGGCGCGCTGCCGGAAGCCATACTGCTGCAGCGTGTCATCGACGTCGTGGTCGTGCCACCAGGCACGACGGCCGACGTTGTCGAAGTGGTCTCGTGAGCAGCCGGCCGCCCGCGCGAGCTCGTCATCGTGCTCATCTTCGAATCGCCGGCCACGCCGGGCCGTCGAGCGTGTTCGCCGACAGGTTCCTCTTTGCCAGCGTCAGACGGTTCCGCCGTTCCTTGATGAGGGCTCGCATTTATGGTCCTACCGGTGGAGACGGTGGCATGGCGAAGCCGGCGTTGGATACGTGCTAGTCGTGCGGCAACTTGTACTGTACTGGCACGGTGATGTGCTGCCAACACAGTACACCCACCTCGTCGTAGGTAAGCTGCAGTGAGCGGAGCACGCCACTGCCGTCGGCCTCGTCGTTGCGCGCCATGGTGTCGGTGGGGTGCATGGGAGAGGTGGTTGTCTGCGCGGCGTCTGCGACAATGGAGGCTAGGGTTGGAAAACGGGGAAGAAGATAAGTGCACACCGGTGAGGTTTTAAGGGAGGCGGCGGACGTGCATTGAAGGCGCGTGGGAAAGGTGGGTGGACGCCGCGTGGTCAGTCGCCGCCCTCGTCGCGGCTTCGGTTTACGCGCGGGAGGCCATTAACACCGACAACCAACATTCCCTCATCGTTTTCGATACGAACCGTCACGTCCTCTCGCTGGCAAGGCACCCCCACCCGTGAAAACCGTCGTGCCGCGAGGCGCCGGCGCGTCCGATTCGCGTCCTTCGCGAAGGAGCTGGCACGGGGTTGCCCGCGCTTCTTTTGGCTCGAAAAAACGTTGGCGCTTTTTAGAACGCACCGATGCGAGCCTATTACCCTCAAAATGCTATCGGGGCCGCTACGGCGCCGCCCGGTGGAGATGCTAAAGATCGACACAAACGAACCAAGACTACTACTGTCCAAACTTGTGCGTGCGGATAAGAGGCTAGATGCGCATATCTAAACTGACCGAGCGCACCTGATCTATCCGAGATGACCTATTTCCAGCCAAGAAACATGGTCGCGCAGAAATAAGGCCAAGGCCCTCGACCAAGCACAAGAAGGAAGTTGACGTAGCGGAGAGTGCAAATGAGACCAAGAAGTGCACGTTCACTGTTGCCATGGGTTAGGTCTTCGACAAGCTCGGTCTTGTCCGCGTGCACACGACCGTCTCTTCAACCCCTTAGACCATGTACTATGTGTGTCAAAAGCGGTTCCTAACCCTCTCTTTCCTTCTTTTGAACCGATTCAATACATAGTAGGGAGTCGAATCATAACTCTGACACAAAAAAGCGGATCAATAGTTTGGTTCGCTTCTTTCCTGCAAAAGTAGGACCCGGTAGAAAAACTGTGTGAGAGAGAAGACTGCATGCATGCAGGAATGTGAGCAGAGGGGGTCTCACAACCGGTTCTATACATAGCAACATGCATATAGCGGTTCCAACTTCTGACATATATCTCTTTGAACCGGCGCGACGTAGTATATGGCCTTAGAGCATCCCCACTCGTTGGCGCTCCCCACGTCAAAATTCGGCGAAATTTTCGTCCGGATTGGAGGAAGATTTGGCGTGGGGAGGAGTAGTTTCCCAGTCGTGTGCTCCTCAAGCGGCGTTTCTCGGGGAAAAAGAGGATGGCTCGGGGAATCCGGACGAAAGAGGAGACACGTGGGCGTGGGCGGTTGGTTTAGCTTCATCCGGAGTCCCCGGGAGACCCCGGGAAACCGAGGATGGCATGGGGAGTCCGGACGAAAATAGGCTCAAATCCGGACCAAAACGAGGAACCGGGGGCCTGACTGGGCCGTTTTTCGCCGTCCGGATGAAAAAAAGTGGCCGTGGGGGGCTCTGTGGGGAGACGAGTGGAGATGCTCTTATGCCGGCGACAATGGTGATGGTTATTTCCCAACCAAATTCATGTGTGTAAGAAGAAGTTTGCTTCCTACCAAATTCGTAGTGATCGAGGACAAGTCTCATTCAAAAGATATGGGCATTCATCAAAGAGAGGTGCACCAATAAGTCGGTGTAAACAAGCATTTGATAGGAAGGCCCATGAGCGGCGCGAAGCGATTGCGTACATGGTAAAATCTTGAAAATTTTAAATATGCAAATGTACATTGCATATGTGAGTGTATCTAATGGATTGCGTACGTGTATGTACCCCAAGCTTTGGACTACTTCAAAGAGCAACATGACAACAAATTCTTCACGTTGTGCCAGAGATCAAGGAATGTAGAAAGAGGGAACTATGATATGCTACATGCAAAAGGAGTCTCAAGCACGGGCGGGGCAATGAATCATCGGTCATTTTTCTTAAAGAAGGTCCTAAGCATGGGAAGCCCAAGCAATGGTGATCGTGCATCTCGGCCAAGGGGCCACGAGGCCACCAAGCACGATCTCAAGCGCGGTGCCTTAACACTTGCATTTCATGAGATATTGAAGGAGTTGATGGCCCAAAAGGAGGAGGCAAATGCTAAGAGGGATGTAAAGCGACCCAGGGAGAAAGAGGCCACATTGCTAATTCAGTTACCTCCAAAAGAGATATCTTGAAGTTTAAGAGAGCAATGACTGGTCAAAAGCCGGGGACAACTTGGGTAGGATCTTGCTTTAGATAAGATCTATGAGATCGATTTTTTTAAACACAAGAAATATGTTCAAATATTCTCAAAAAAATGACAGCACACATCTGTGTTATATATGCAACGCCAAAAATTTGCTGCTTCAAATTCGACCTACATTTGGAGATCCAAAAAAGATAAGTTTGGGAGTGAATAGTGTGAAATACTATTCACCCAAGGTTGACACTATTCAAAGCAGAATTTGTCTTTTTTATTTCTCTAAATGTAGATAGAGTTTTGATCTAAATTTTTTGGGGTTGTAAATACATACTACAGGTAGGTTGTGAACTTTTTTCCAGATTTTTTCGCTTTTGTAAATATGATTTTTATGAACTAATCCTATGATCCCACCTAAGGAGCTGATCCTATACAAGTCTCCCCCGTCAAAAGCCATTACGGCTGAGGGAAACTTTTTTTTTTGAAACGGAGGCAAAAGCTTTGCCTCATTCATTCATTAAGAAGAAGGTGCCCGATTTTTAGGAGAAAACCGGGAAAAAACAAACAACAGTGCCAAAGCACACCCAAGACCACACACCCCGCTACAAGGGAACACCCAGCCATCCTGGCTACCCACAAAAGCTAAGAAGCTCAAGCTGGCCGCCTATGCCAAACAGATGACTCCTCGAAGAGAGACCGGCAGCTTCGCTTCTGGCAATGAGCCTCAGAGAGGAGATGCGCAGGACAAGCGTCGAATAGGACCTTCACCGGACCGCCCCTCGAAGGTCATCGTACACCACCCGAGGGTGGCTTCGACTTCACATCAAGAAGAGACCACCCCGAAGACATTCGAACACGCCGGAACGGAGCCGACTAACATGACCTTGCCGCAACCAGACCTTGGTCACCACCATCGTCGTTGCCTCTCAAGTCTCCACCGGAAGACCCGCATCTCCGGTTGACCTCCCCGCCAACCCAGATGCCCTGTGTGTCGAGGCGCAGGAGGGCGCGAAGGGGATCATCAACTTCAAGACGACGCCCTCAAGAGGGGGCACAACGAAGGATCGACGTCGTCGTCCGATCCCGCGGGATCTAGGCTTTCGCCCGAAGATGTGAACCCGAGGCAGCGAAGGTCGTAAAGCTCCACGACCGCCCTCCAAGAAGGACGGCGACATCCGCAGACGCCGCGCGGTCGAGCTTTCGCCGGAGCAAACAAGCCACCACGGCCTCACGCGGCCGGACAGCGAGACGAAGACCGAAACCGCCGCCGGCCCGCACTCCGTAGACACACCTCATGCGCGGAAGCGGCGCCACCGCCGCACACAAGCCACCACCGCCACCACAACCGGACCAAGGAACCCGCAAGCTCCGCCGCCACCACCCGCGCCACGCGGGGCCGAAGAGCCGAGCCGCACCATCGCTGCCGACCAAGCTCGCCGAGAAGAGTTCCGCGGGCGCCGCCAGCCGCCACGGAGAGGGAGCTTCGACGGACGCCAACACAGGGGTCCAAGGCCGAGCCGTCGGCCGCGGCAGCCGCGAGCACCCCGGTCCGGCCCGCCATGCCGCCCTCGCGGCCACAGCGGCCGCCAAACCAGCCGGAGCACACACCGGGCCGCCACTCCGAAGACCACCTCCGCAGCAACGTCCCGCGCCGCTGCCCATAGGGCTGCACACCGCGCACCCCGGCCACCCCCGCGCTGCACGCCGGCGCCCCAGCCAAGCCCGCACCGCACGCCAGCCGGGGGGCCGCGCTCGTCGCCGTTCTGCCGCCCACACGGCCCGAACGACACCGAATCCGCCGGGCGCCGCCACAGCCCGCCTCACCACCGCATCGGGGCGTGCTTGCCCCGATCCGCCACCCCACGGTCCCGGAGCCGCCGCTCCCGGCGTCCCTACGCCGGCGAGCCACCATTCCCGCCCCGGCCCGGATCCGGCGGCCGCCCGCGACGCGACGAAGAAGGAGCCACCCCCGGCACCATTTGGCAGCGGGGGGCCGCCGCCACTGTGGCGCGGACGCCGGCAGCAGCGGCGGCGGAGGGTCGCCGGGGAGGAGGACGGGGGCGGCGCGGGATTTTCGTCCCCGGTGTCGCCTGGGGTGCGACACGGGGGGTCGGCCGAGGGAAACTTGCTCGCTAAACAGGACCGAATCATGCTCGCCGACTTAACCATCATGGATCTGGTAAACGGTGCTTGGTTTTAGATAGAGGAAATGATCATCCGCCAACCCCACGATGCATGATCTCACGTGCCCATATGAAACTTGTGTCCTTGTGCACTTTGGTTTGATACTATGATGCATGAGCTATGTGATTCTCTAATTGGTAGGTTAGCTATTAAATTCAGTTTTTAGTGCTATTTTTATTTATATGTTGGCCGATTGAGTGAAATGAAAAAAGGCAACGGGCTAGTGCTAATCAAATGGGTCATGATGTCGGGTTTGCCCCACCAAATCGGACGAGGGGAAGACCGACGCCACAGACCTATCCACGTGCCGATCTAAATAGACTAGAACATACCCAACCCACCAGTGTTCAAATCCCAGATTTGACACTTTGGTATCTCATAAAGGCGGAATATTCTTCAGTGGGAGGCGACGTTCCCATCGACAGCGAGACGCCTGTGGTGACTTCGTCAATCTCAAGACCCGCCGGATCAGTTCTTCAACACAGTCTCTTGGAGGTGCTCATAGGGGTAGGGTGTGCGTGTGTGCGTTCATAGGGGTGAGTGTGTGCGCGTATGTATGAGCGTCTTTGATTGTACTGTGTTTCGCAAAAAAAAAAAAAATAGAAGTTGGCCTAATAAGATGAGAAATGTGTTTTGGTCATAGGCGTAGAAACACCGATTATTTTAAAAACCTATTTCAAAATATCAAAAAAATTATGAAGAAAATTTTTACAATCTATGTCCGTGCACAAGTTTCGCTAAAGAATCATATTTTTTATGACTTATGTACAAAGAACAACTTTCGGTACTCTAAAATAGGTTCGCACGAGACATTTATTTATCATTTTTACACAGCTTAGAAAAATATCTTTTTGCCATACAATTTTGTGTACAAACATAGTATATCCAGATATACATCTAGAATCTTTTTCCAATATTTTAAATATATGAAAATGTATTTTTATAATACATATATTTAGATAATTAGATTTATGAGCCAAAACACCATGCCCAAGATAAGATGGTCTAATATCAAGTTTGTTTGTTTGTTCGGCATTTTTTTACCTACCTTTACCGGCCCATGCGACCATTTGAGCACACGCACATGCATGCATGGCAGCTCGTTTTGGGCGGTAGCTGTTGAGGACGATTTTTGCGTTCGACATAACTAGCTACTCTCGTAGGATGCATGGACGCGACGTGTCCAGCCGCGACAAAGCTATATGGTAGAGTATGCATCACATCACGATCGATCCATCTCAATCATGACTTGTATATTTTCTCGCGGTTTTGACCATAATCCACATGGGATGTCAACAATTGCATTTTACGCGTACGTCTTTCTGTCTCTATCAGCGAGGGACCACGTTGTTCGGTACTGTACTGTGTTGTATATGTGCACGTACATGCATCATCTGAATTACTAATACTCTACAGTAGTATACGACCGATCGGAAATGATTAAGCAAACTTCCACTTGGGCATCTCCATCCAACATGGCCACTTATTTGGTTCAAATGACTAAATATAAAACGTTTTCTAAAAATTCAAGGTGGGCCACGGCACACCCGCCCACACTTCTGCGTACGCCCCTGGTTATGGGGACAAACTTATAAAAAAAGTATGACATTTGAGATTGCGGTGATAGCAAGCTACTAGTTATGGTATTTTTGACGCAGAACTATTGGGTGATTTTTTTTTAATAATACAAATTTATTATTTATTTTTAGGAATAGCACACGTTTTGAAAAAAAGTCAATTTTGTGACTCGGTCGGTTAGAACTTGACCGATAGGCCGACCGGCCTAATGATTTGCATGGTTTGCATTTAGGGTTAGTAGGGTTCCTGTTTCGCAAATATTTGCGGGGTGATATCTCCCTCCCGCCATCTCATGGTAAACATTTTCCCGCCTGTATCTCCCGTCACCGCTCTCCCGCCATTTTTTTGCCGCCACAGCTCTCCCGCCATATGTTCCCGCCACCGCTATCCCGCCATTTTTTGCCGCCACAGCTCTCCCACCATATTTCCCGCCACGCTCTCGGATTTTCCCTATAAAAGTAGGGATCAACACTCTTCGCTGCACAAGTGCCATTGCTCTCCGCCACGCTCTCCTTTTCCCAACGCTCGTCCTCAAAGAACCTCGCCCATGCACGCCCATGTTTCTCCTGAACCTCCTTGCGCGCCCAATCTGGTTGCTCCTTGTCTATCCAGTGAACCATTTGCACAGAGGCGGGGGAGACTGCAACACAGACAACAACATTAAACCAGAAAATAAAGACCTGCAAATATGCCTAAACAAAATTTTGTCAAAACATACTGACGGCCTTGTGGATGAAGAAGCTGAACTTATTAGGGGTGGATTATGATCATAGTTCACACACATGAAAAATTTCATGCCGAACCAATCAGAAAAATCCTCCACCTGCTTAATCTTAGCAAGACGGCCGCACCAATACCGCTCCGCAGTCACATCCGGCGGCAAACTTGCAGCCTTCGCCTTCACCGGCATAAACTCCTGGTCAGAGCACGACACACTCATGATAGCTAAGGGTGAGCCAATAAAAAAGAGAGATACAAGCACTTGTAGAGCGAAGAGTTTCGATCCCTGCTTTTATAGAAAAAAAATCTGAGAATAAGGCAGGAACATATGGTGGGAGAAAAGTGGTGGAAAAAATATGGCGGGAGAGCGATGGCGGGAGATACGGGCGGGAATTTTTTTACCGAGTGTGTCGTACGCCGGAGATATGTGCGGGAAAATATTTGCCGAAGAGGTGGGAGGAGCCCTAAACTAACCTAAAACTCGTAACCATGTAAATAATCGGCTATATGATCAATTGGTCGATAGCTGACCAGTTGGTCGATAGCTGACCTGATATCTGACGGGCCACCCTATCGGTATACTATGAGCCGATCGGACCACGGTAGACCGTCAGAGTCACAAAATTGAAATAGATCCAAAACGCGTAATATTCCTGGAAAATAAAAAATCGTATTATTAAAAAAATAACCAAAACGCGTAATATTGATTTGCTTTTTAGGGGCTTTAAACCCGTTCTAGCCATGCATGCCTACCGTTAGGTTGACTTTTTTTTGTCATTTTCTCTCTTCCCCATCTCATTGACCCTGTGGGTCGCTGCCTTCTCTGTTTCCTCCCCTTCTCTCGCCACGGCGGCGTTAGCACTTCCTCCTCCCTTGATGAGTTGGCACCGCTCCGCCGCGCCCCCCACATCGTGGCTCGCGGTAGAGTTGACGCGCCCTCGTGCTCGCTATCAGGTCAAGGCCACCGCGGATCGCACATCCTTTTCCCCTGCTTGTGGCAGAGCCGCCGCGCCCTTGTGCTCAACGGTAGGTCATGGCCGCCACGGAGCCTCCTGCTTGCCCCTGCTAGCAGCGGAGCCACCGTGCCCAGCCCCTGCTCGCTGCCAGGTCTTGCCCGCCATACTCAAGCAACTCGTCGGATTGCAGCAACAACGTCTTGAACCCCAGCACGAGAAGCACCTCCCGCGGCCACCGTCATGTCAACTTCCTCTTCCGCGGCCAGGTAAGGGACAATCTCTTCTCAGGCCGGTGGAGCTCTATTGCGGCAGGTCAACTTCCTCTGCCTCGCTGACATGTCGTTGTCTTCCTCCGCTGTATCTAACTGTCAGAATACTATGAATACCATAGAACCCTAGCTTTTATCTTGTAGTTTTTCTTAGATCTAGACTTGGTAGCTTAGATTTTCAAGGCTTGAGTAGTTTGCTTCGATCCGGAAGTTGTGTAGCTGTGTTGAACACCTAGTTGTCTGATCTTCATGGTTGTGTAGTCCATGTATAAGTATAATAGCTGGTACGAGGATTGGTTCTACAATGTGTACATCTTCTCATTGTACCAGCTATGCACTTATACATGGCAACATGCAATGAAGATTGTTATCGTGCTTGCTTAGAAGGTATTTGCTTAGTAAAGATGTTGTCCGGGAAGATTGTTAGTGTGCAACAAGTTGCTTGCTTATCTTTGTTTTTGCTCTATGGTTCTTTGATTTAGGTTTTAGGATGAGAGCTCGCCTGATCTATCGATGAACTCGGTGCTTCCGGCGGTGCCTCTTCGGTACATCCTAATGGTTGATAGGTACTATCCAATTAGGAAGAGGAACAAAATGGTATGCCATGTTGCTCTGTCTACCTTCATGTTGAACAGGGTGTGTGAGTTCATAAAAAACAGGGTTCCCATGGACGACGGATTCACGATGTTCCACATTAAAGCTATTGCGGAGGTTGTTCTCAAGTTTAGTGGTCGTGAAGTTGGACACGACCAGATCTACAACCATACAAGGCATTGGAGAACAAGGTGGGTTCATTTTAGCAAAATGCTTGAGGATGTGCGTTGGGTGGAGAAGACAACATCTATGATGATTGACGACGATGCCTACTTTGCCCAAAGGTAGGATCGATGCATCTCTTGTTCCAGTTCACTCACTACGTCGTTCGCTTGCAAATAACCAACAACTAACTAACCTATTGCTTGAAGACTCATCCTAAGGACCTTGATTTTATCAACAAGCCCATATAGAATTATGTTAGATGTAGATCATCTACATCGGACGTGTTCCAGCAGGTCCGATTTCTTCCTCTGCGATCCACCATGCTATCCACATCCTCATGGATCACAAGGCACATGCCAACAGGTATCTTGCGATGACAAGTCTGAAATGATGCCAAGTCTGTATATTTTGCCATGTGTGGTATTTATGTAATCCCTTGGTTGATGAGATTATGTTGCAGAACGAGTAGTTATTCGTGAACTCGTGGTGTAACTCTATGATCCACTTCTAGAACTTTGATCCTATTCACGAACTATGTTATCATTGTTGATTATGTGATATAAAGTTTTCGTCGTGTCATTTGTTATTGCGTCGAATACCTTGTGAACATTCTATGTTAACTTGGTAAGCTCACCAAAAAAGGCTACGAGGTTACCGTATCCTAGAAACGTGGTGTAACCAAACGCCTGACCATTTCATGAAATGCGATTTTTGGGTAACCCAAATGAGGACTTGGCTTCACAAATGACACCCGCTAGAAATTGTTAGCAACTAAACAAGTTACAAACCCTCAAAAAAAAAAAAAAAAACTAAACAAGTTACACACCATGAATTAGATGTTGAATTTTCGGCACACGGCTTTCACAGATCAGGAAACGCTGCATGCAACCAATCAGGCTCGTAGATACGAGAATACTGTAGTGCTAGTGCATGGGTCGGCGACTGGGATCTGCGCATGCAGTTTGACTGAAGGGGAGGTGGCCGGCATCGGCATGCATGCAGGAATGATGAAGGTCGGCCATGCCCAACGGCTTCTTCATGCGCAAGATACCCTCTCTCTCTCTCTCTCTCTCTCGGCGGTAGGGTGAGGTTCATGGAGGTAGGGAGGAAACACACGCAAGAAGTGGAGGAGGATGATGATGATGAGATGTTGGAGGAGCACGGAAACCCAGCAAGCATCCGGAACCGGAGGTCAAAAAGTTGGCCCGTCGTCAAAATTGAAAAGCATGATGCAGCTCCGATCCGTCCAACAAAAGCTCGCCCTCATATTCCTTTGTCTGCCTGTCTGTCCGGCCTGCCTGCTACCGGGAAAAGAGAGATATTTTCTAGACTGTTGGGACTTGCAAGTTGGAGATTTCTAACATGGAATGTACGCACGTGACAGGCAGGTGGTGGATGGTTAATTTTGTCAAGGATGAACCATGAACCAAAGACATGTCACGTGATGGACCGGGTCGAATCGTCAAACTAGCCAGTGTCAGAGCTACTACTAGCGCAGGGAATCTTGCGCTGGCCGGCTGCTGTTAGCTTAATTGGTCAAACTGAACACACTGTCTCTATCGAGGGTAAGTAAAATTAGTGAGATTCCAAGAAGGAACAAGGTATTCTCTCCATTCTTTTCTCTCTCCGCCTCATCCCTTTGAGAGTCGCCTGGTCGTTACCGGCTCCGCTCCCCCTCTCCTCCGGCGGCCTTGCCGGCCGGAGTGGGTGGGGGAGAGGAGGCCGGCCTCCTGTATATAGTGGTAGGAGTAGAAGTAGGTCTAGAGTTTGTTTGAGTGTTGCCTATATGGCGTCTGGCGTCATGCCGTGGGGTTTCCTCTTTCTGGTGCTTTTCCGCGGCGCTGGGTGGATGATGGAGGCAGGCTCCGACGGATCTCCGAGGTGGAGGTCGAGTTTTGGAGGCAAATCCATCAGGAACCTCTTCAATAAAAGCGGTGGCGATCCAGATCTAGCCAACAAGGATACGACGCCTCCTTTTTCTGGCCGTCAAGGAGATGGACAGAGAAGGAGTTGGAGTTTTCTTCGTTGTGCTGGAGATGGGGAGCCGGGTACCAAAGCTGCAGACAAGGTTCTCTCTGGGAGTTCATCAACAGCAGTGCTTCTCCGACGGCCAGCTGTCGTCTTGCTGCTGACCATAATGGCCGTGAGGCGGTCACTCCCTCCCTGGTCGTTGGCCATAGGTGTGCGCCAATTTCTTTCTTCTTGCTGGCGACAGGTGATCTGCAACCTCCTGGCCTTTGTGCCATTTTGGAGGCCCTTCTACTCCGATGTGATGTGCTCCCGCTGCTGCACCCGAAGTGGCCCTATCCCCCGTGGTGTTGTGGTTGATCGCGATCGGAGGCTTCCACGAGAGATCGGTGGTAAAGGAGCTGGAAGAAGGCCTGTACTTGATTGCTTTTTCCATTTTCCTTTTAGGGTCTTAAGTTCTAAAGTTAAGGACCGAGTTTTAGTTTTCTTTATATTTAAGGTCCTTTATGTAAAATGTTCTCCACCGATCATGAATTAATGCAGCGCTCTGGGTCGTCCCAGACCCTCTACCCGTTCAAAAAAAAAAAAAAAAAGAAGGAACAAGGTGGATCGTCAGCTCAGCTACCCGCGCCGTTCGTACGTGGATGTCGGCTACACGTTCTATTGTCATACAGCTTTGCTTTCTGTCGAGACTCGAGACAACCCTTGCTTCGATCTTCGATCTTGGCCTCGAAGAATAACGCCGCATTTCCATCTATATTCCTTGCTCATCGCTCTTCGAAAATCTCTGATATGCTTGCCAACTAATTCTACTCAACTTGAGCTAGTATACAGAATTACAGATCGGGATTCGGTACTCGGTTGTTCCTTCAGCTGCGCGCCGACTTCCGATTTGGCACAGGGAGAGGGTTGGTGCTACTACTTTCGCGTCGATAATATATATACTTTCTACGGATTCGGTGACCTCGACATCACAATGGGCGACACAACGAAAACGATGCTTCATATGTCTAGTCTGCCGTGTATGGCTTAAATTTACTGCTACATCTGTCATGTTGCTTTCGTTAAATAAACTCAACAGAAATTGCTTTTGTGCAAAAAAAAAAAACAGAAATTGCTTCATACTTCAACCACATTATTACAAGCCTAGGTTACGTAAGGAAAACTAAACATGAAGTAGCAAAACAGATAACGTGGGGATTGCTAATCTAAAGTTCCTCTTACCCTACTTCGAAAGCATGTTTGGACTACGGATCAACTTCCACAAAAGTGGAGCCTACCCTAGGTGAATATTCAACTTAATAGTCTCCACTTAAATGTGGGTATATTAAACATTGAATGGAACAAATATGCTAACTGATGTGCATCTAATATCTGGAATGGGATTGTTGGATGTAGATGGATCGTGGCCTATTGTGCACAACACATATAACCTAAATTCTTGAAATCTCAAGGCCCATCTATGGTGGGAGCTTTGGACACAGTATCACATTGCTAGTTGGGAGGAAGTTTGAGCATTTATAAAGTAAGATCTTCCCATTCCACTAAGCGAGTGAGAAAAAAAGGAGGTCACGTGCACTCCTCCTCCTCCACCGCCCACCTCTCCATGCATCGTACGTGTGTCGTGTCACTCGAGTTCGAGTTCAAAAGCGGTTTTGTGGAAGATTTTTTTTTTTTGCTCAGTGCACCAGCTGGGGTGTGTACGTGTCAACACGCTTGCCCATGCTTGACACGTCCCTAGCTTTGAGAGCCTTCCTCCTCTGCTTGTCGGTTCGGTCAGTGAGACGCTTCCATGTCCCAAGCTATACTGGGAGAGATGGAACAGATCGCGTGTGTGCTAGACCACTCTCCTATATGTCTCTCTCTCCTCATGCGTTCCTTTCATACATCATCCTCTGGTCTTTCCCATCCCGACGGCTGTGTGACTGGCCATCCGAGAGAGCAGGCCTACGTCAACCGCTGACATCTTGCATTGGGCGGTGGCCGTCTCGACGTGACTGTTTATTGTTGCTCAAGTTCTTCATCTCCGACTTACTTCATCTTGTCGGCTTGCTGCTTCATTGCTGATCTTTGTGGATTAGGTGACCCTGACACCACCATGAGCGACCTCAACAACAAAGCAAGTGTGGCGATCTCCCCGGTGGTGATGTATGTGCTCATTCTCTCTTACATTGCCATTCTTTTTGTTCCATATGTAGATCTAGTAGATGTATTCAATCTTATGCAAGTTGTTAAGTCGGCTAATGCTTGCATGATGTAAATTTTTGTAATTAAACTTACTCGAAAATTGCTAAACAATCTAAGAAAACCTGGCTTATTTATGCTAGAATTCGGAACATGGAAACACGTAGCACTATACTTGGTGGCATCATACATGGCTATGAAGCAAGCAGCAATGATTCAGCGCGTGCAGCAGAAGCCAACGTACGGAACATATCCGCCGTTGGATCTCATGGGATCTTGAAGTTAACACGCCGTGCATGCAGTTGCTATCTTGATGAACAAACATGTCGTACTATGCATCTGTGTAGTACTAACTCACTTGAAGAGAAGGTACACGGTGGTGGATGGCAATTGAAGACCTTGCAGTTGCACTTGCAGGCCAGGCATGGCTATTAATTCGCGGTAGTGGAGATGGACGGGCAAGGGACCGGCGGGCGCAGGCAGCGTTTATGAGAGGAGCAATGGCGGTACTGCTACTGTAGTCATGAGGTTCAAGTGAGCGATTCTGAGGAAGATGATAGGGGACAGCCAGTCCTGCATGTCTTACCACATGAGTAGTAATGCAAGTGCAGGGTGCGGAAAGATGGAAATTCATGGCCTAAACTGCACCAGCAGCAACACCCAACAGTTCCTCTTAATTCTCCTCCTCCGCCTCTCACCACATGCTGGACACACACACACTCATCAGTCATCACCATCAGTCCCACGCTTGCCAGCGTTCTCATTAGGCCATCTCCAATATGCGGCAGGTTTGCGTCTATGCGCATGCGCAAAGTGTCCGCTCGCTTCTCCACCGGCCCGCCTGGCAGCGAGTCTGTATCGAGGGCATCGCTTCGGCGGTCAGCCCTTCCGCGTCTGCGCCGCAGCCTTCGCCATCAATGGCGCGGCTGCCTGTTTTGCACGCGCACTAGCGAGCGGCGGCTGGGCTTCTACGCCGCCTTCAATGGCATTGTATCCCGCGCGCGGCCGCCCTTAAAAGACCACCGGCCGCGTTCCTCCTTCCCCCACACCTTCACTCGCACCACCACCGCCGCAGCGCCATGGGGAAGAAGAACGACTTCGAGGCCTTCGGCAGCGGCAGCAAGAGGGTGCCGCTCCCCGTCACGCTGGGGAGGCTAATGCACGGCAAATGGTTACCGTGCGAGGGCTGGTCCGGCGTGCAACTGCCTGACGGCTGGCGGATTAGCTACCGCCGGGTGCCCATCCCTCCAGTCCCTGCCCGCGAGCCTGACCGGACCGCAGAGATCCGACGAAGGAGGCGGCACCTGCCGCCGGACCTCCTCGTCGATCCAGCGTACGCCATCGACTCCGACAGCTGGCGTACGTATCTGTCGACCGAGACGGATAAGAGAAGAAGGGCGGGCTTCATGGGCGACATGGATTTTCCCTTCGGGGCTGCACCGCCGACTCGTCCACGAAGACAGGAGGCGCGCAGTACAACGACGACGACGACTGTGACGACGACGCCTACGTACGACGAGGACGACTACATCGAGGCGCTCGCGTACCATAACGAGGAGGTGAAGGACGATAGCGACGACTACGTCACGGCCGTCTTCCACGAATGGCAGCAGGCCGTGGCGGAGGGCCGCGTTTTCGAATTCCCGGAGAACATGACGGACGGCGAGATGGCGAAGCTCGGCGTCCTCGTCTCCGAGAATGACGCGCTTGTGCAGCCGCCGCTGCCCCGCTACGCCACCGGCATCATGCCGCCGGGCCTGTCGGAGGATGAAGCCCTTCGACTGGCACCTACAGGACTCGGTGGCGCCACAACCGCAGCCCTGTGCGCCTCCTCCACCGCCGCCACAGCCGCAGCCCTGGGCGCCTCCTCCACCGCCGCCACAACCATATCCCTGGGCGCCTCCACCGCCGCCACAGCCGCAGCTCTGGGCGCCTCCACCGCTGCCACAACCGCAGCTCTGGGCGCCTCCACCTCCAGCACCGCCGGCGAGCCCGACGTACGCTCCACCGGATGGCAACTGGCCGTGGGTGATACCGGAGCTCATCGTACTCGACAGCGACGAGGAGCAGCAGTAGGCTTTAGGGTTTTTTTTTCATGGTTTAACTATGTAAATTATGTTTCATGTATAAAAAAATGATTCGGCCAAAAAAATGCGTCGTGCCGCTGGAGCCACCCCCGACGCAAACGGACGCGCGATCGATTGCGACCATTTCGACCGACGCAAACGGACGCGCGCGGACGCTAAAATGCGTCGCGCCGCTGGAGATGCCCTTACAGAAATGAGACATTTTATCAGGAACTTTGACAAAGTGGCATATTTCAAAGATAAGAAGGAAAGAAGAAGTATTTAAAAGGGAATGCAATAAGAGATCTGGATCGTCGTCTGTTTCGCATCCCCTCGAGGAATGATAGTCGTGCAGATTAAATCGGGTGGCTCCTCCACCTCCATCAACATCATCACCATCGCCGCTATGATGAAGAGGGATCGGTCCATCAATGTACTATGGGTTTATTTAAGTAGTTTGTAGCATCTCTTTCTGTGTCTCTATGCACTTCACTAATTAGAGCCACGTGAGTTGATTTAAATGATTATGGTCATATATGTACATTAACTTGATGGTAGATCTTTTCTTATGAGATGAGCTATGAGATGCAATTGAGATTCATGTGCATGTTGTATCTGTAGATGCATATGTTATCCTGTTCATGCATGCTATGTTCTAATCAAACCTGTACTCCTAGCGGGGATGTGTGTTTTAGAGCATATCTAGCAGAGCCCGTAAACAGGCCAAAACTGTAAAATAGCCGCCAGTTTCCGGGTTCAGTTTGGAAATCGGCGTAGATCAGTTACTAGTTACTGTAAACGAGACGAAACCGAAAAAAATTTACAGGCCGAGACTGAAAACCAAACTCTGGCCCCTATTTCTAGGGTTCGGAAGGTCGAACTGAAGGCTAAACCGTATTCCTAGTGGTGTTTTGGCGGGCTGAAACTTCAGCTCCAAACAGTGCAGTTTCGCCGGAGGACTACCGGAATAGGACCAAATTCGACAAAATCCGGCCGGAGGACAACCAAATTTCGGCGGGGCCCTGCCTTGTGAGCTCGGGGAAGGGAGAGCAGACAGCCGGCCGGCCACGAGTTCGCCCGGGCGCAGGCGGGGCGGCCCTGGAGGCGTCCGTGACCTGTGTTGTGTATTTTTTAACTTTCAAGGACCTAAACAAAGTCAAATTGATCTGGCATTTTTCGAGGCTTAATATTTTGCAAAGAGAATTACCTGGAGCACTGGAACCTCACGAGGGGAGCCCGGAGGGCCGAAAAAGGCTAGGTGGCGCGGCCCAGGAGGGAGACCGCGCCACCCAGGCTCTTCCCCCCTCGAGCATTGCCAATCGTCTTCATCTCCAAATCAATGTTTTGACCTAAAACGCATATAAAAAGTTTCACCTACGCATCTCAGAAGGAGAGTGTTGCGAAAACATATAAACGCCAAAACAGAAATAGAACTAGTGAAGATTGGAGGGGAAACTCCGCCGGAGAGGCCGCCAGAGGGATCTCTACCTCCTCCAACATCTCCACCATCATCACCATGATGAAGAGGGAGTAGTCTACCCTGAACTATGGTTTTGTGGCAGTAGCTTGATCTATTTCTCTCTTTTTCTATCATTGATCTACTACCATATGAGTTTCCCAACATGATTATTGTCATATATGTAATTCCTATGTGGTGTGTCTTTATTCTGTGAGTTGAGTTTTCAGATTGGAATACAATTTTGTGTATGATATATGACTAGATGCATATCATGTATCCCGTTCTTAAGTGCTTGTTTTGATCCAACTTGTATGAGAGAACATGTGTGGGGGGACGTGTGTATTAGTTGGAGTAACATGGAGCTATAGTGATTGAATAGTGACAAAAAAATTGAGATCTACTATAGTTTTTACCTATCTTTTGTTACCTCACTAGGGACTAAGTGAATTCATGTGCTATATCTATCTAGTGACAGTGACAACTATGGTAATATTATTTGTTCAAGGTAGCATATTTGTAATTCAAACATCATGTCCAAGTACCTAAGGCTATGCTTTGTTAATTATTAATTCTAGATTTCTTGGAGTTTTCCATTTCAAGAGGAGTATAAGATGAGAGATGTGTTGCATCATCTCTATGATAGGACATGATTCCCACATGAATTCCAGTCATACACATAATGAAATTTCATCAATATTATATTCCTTGTGAATTTTTTTATGTCCACTACACCTTTATGAGAGAGTACACAAGTGAACCCATGAACCCCGGTAAAATTTTAATCATAAGAATCAACTTCCCAACACCATTGCTATCATTTATATTTCTTATATAGATTAAATCCTAAAATACAAAAATATGTTTGCTATTTGCAAACACAAACCAAAACCCCAAAATACTTCTTATTATTGTTGTTACCTTGCTTGCCTAGTTATAGATTGTTTTACTTTATCCTATTTAGAAGTTATTTCAGTTTTACTAATACGAAACCTTGTATTTGACAACCACATGGTGGAGTTGGGGACACAAGGAAATTACTATGTTTTGTAGGTTGCTCGAAGAGGAGAAGCAAAAGACAGCTCTAAGACAATCCCTCGAGAGTTCGATCCAAATCCTCGAGTCACCCTTGTGGGAAAAAAGCTTGCTACAACATTCTGCACTTGGAGTCCCAATGAGTTGGTGTCATCGGGAACATTTTCTGGTGTTGTTGCCGGGGAGTTGGAAGAGTATATCATAGTGGTTGCGGTGTGGTTAAATTCCCACGGCAACTGCTAGAACAGTTTCTGGCACCATTGCTGGGGAGTTGCAAGAGCTACATCACAATTGCTTCATCATCAAGCTAGGAGCACATCTTCAAGTCACCAAAGCAACTGCTAGAACATCATTTGGCGTCATCATCATCAATGTTGTGCAAATACCTAAGCTTGGGAGGTTGCACCACTGTGAGCTTTTTTCATTTAGATTTACAAAGCAATTTTATTTGTCTTGTTTTTGTCTTACTTTTCCATATCATTTAAAAAACCTTAAATTCCATTTAAAAATAGTTTAAACTTTTATTGCTAACATGGGAGAAAGGAATATCAAACTTTGTGACTACACCAATATCGTTAATGATCAATTCATTGTTAGGCCCATTACCACTCCTGGAATTAATGCTGATAGTTTTGAAGTTAGTCCTGGGCTACTTAATCTTATTGCTAAAGAACAATTTGGGGGGAAGTGCTAGTGAAGATGCTTCTATGCATCTACATGGCTTTTGTGAAACATGTGACATGCAAAAAATTAAGAATTTGGAAAATGATTTTGTTAAACTCAAACTATTCCCATTCTCACATAGAGGCAAAGCTAAAAATAGCTACTATCACTACCAACTGCTAGCATCCCAACCCTTTAAGAAAGTGATAATGAACATGCAACAATAGCTTGGGAAAGAATTAAAACATTCTTAGAACTTGCCCATCACATTGAGTAAATGAATAGGCTATTATACACTCTTTCTATAATGGGTTGAACTATATGTCTAGAAGCTTGTTAGATTCCGCTGCAGGGGGTGCATTCATGAGAAAAACTGTCCCCGAAGCAAAATCCGTTTTAGAAAACATGTTACAAAACCATAGCCAATGGCACAATGAAAGAGCACCAAACCATCCTCTAGGAAAATCAGTTTAGTTGAAGAAGTGCATTTATTATATGGTAAAGTGGATACCATACTTGCTTACATGTCTAAACAAAATATTGTTAATATGCCTTTGCAAGAACTTGTTGGAAACAATGCTGAAAATGTAGATGTCAAATACATAAGAAACTTTGGTAATAATGGGTATGGGGCAATTATAATAACTCTTATGGTAGGCCACTATATGTTCCTAATAAGTACACAAGTGGTAATAACGTTTCCAATGATTTAGAAAATACCATTAGATCTTTCATATCAACACAAAAAGATCTCAAAACGGAATCTTACTCAAACCCAAAGACATCATGAAGAAACTATTAAATATGTATAAGACATAATAGATAGGTCTTGGGAAACCCTTATTATGATGGAAAACGAAGACAAATAATCACTTATGGTTACGAATGAAAAACAAGTAGAGGAAGTTAAAATTCATAGTGAAGTATAATAACCTCTATTAGATATTGATAAATTTAGCTTGCATGAACTCATAAATATATTACAAAAAAATTCTAGTGACCCTTCTATCAATGTTCATAAAGAAAAGATAGAAAGATACAATTAATAATGAAGCCATGATACCACCTAATATTGGGGATGCTTGGCTCCCCAATATATTAATCACTATTGACAAAGAAACTCATCATGCTATATTAGATCTAGGATCTAGTGTTTCTATTTTGTCAAAGGAACTATATGAATTACTTGAACTTAAACATATGGAAAAAATGCTCAGTAGACCTTTTACTTGATGATGATTAAATTAAAAATGCTTTAGGCAAAGTAAATAATGTCATTGTGGAGTTTCATATGACTTTTGTTCATGTTGATTTTTTTATCATGGACATGGGGAGTAAAACCTCTAGTCCTATAATATAGGGAAGACCTGTTTTGAGAACTAAAGATGCTATCATTGATTCAAAGGAAGGAAATGTGAAGTTTCAGTTTCCTCAGAAGAAATGTATGGAGCACTTTCCAAGGAAGAACGAAGTAGCATCAAGGTACGAGATACCATATGATCTCTGATACGTCTCCAACGTATCTATAATTTCTGATGTTCCATACTAGTTTTATGACAATACCTACATGTTTTGCTCACACTTTATAATGTTTTTATGCATTTTCCGGAACTAACCTATTAACAAGATGCCGAAGTGCTAGTTCTGTTTTACTCGCTGTTTTTGGTTCCAGAAAGGCTGTTCGGGCAATATTCTCGGAATTGGACGAAACAAAAGCCCACGATCTTATATTTCCCGGAAGGTTCCAGAAGTCCGAAGGGGAGACGAAGATGGGCCAGGGGACCCCCACACCACACCTGGGCGCGCGCCCACTCCTGGTCGCGCCACCAGGTGGGGAGGGCGCCCTGGTGCCCCTCCGACGCCGCCTCTTCGCCTATATAATCCCTCGAGACCTAAAAACCCGACACCAATTGACGAAACTCCAGAAAGACTCCAGGGACGCCGCCGCCATCGCGAAACTCCATTTCGGGGGACGAGAGTCTCGTTCCAAAGCACTGCTCAGGGACGGGGAATTGCCCCCGGAGTCATCTCCATCGACACCACCGCCATCTTCATCGCCATCGCTGTCTCCCATGATGAGGAGGGAGTAGTTCTCCCCCGAGGCCGAGGGCTCTACCGGTAGCTATGTGGTTCATCTCTCTCTCCCATGTGATCTTTATGTGATCATGAGCTCTGTATCACTATTAATCTATGTGATGCTCTAGTGATGTTATTAAAGTAGTCTATTCCTCCTCCATGATGTAACGTTGACAGTGTGTGCATCATGTAGAACTTGGCGTAGGTTATGATTGTAATCTCTTGTAGATTATGAAGTTAAATATTACTATGCACTCTAGAGGTTACTTTAATATGAACTCCGGAATTACTCCCCACGATGTGATGGTGACAGTGTGCGCGTCGTGTGTGATTCCTTTATGAAGTTGTGGAGCTTATTTATGTGATCATTGTTGAGAGTGTCCACTAGTGAAAGTATGATCCCTAGGCCTTGTTTCCAAATATCGAATCACCGTTTATTTACTGTTCTACTGCATGTTTACTAGCTCGCTGCCATATTTATTTCAGATTGTTATTACCACTCATATTCATCCATAGCACTTGCATCTTACTATCTCTTCGCCGAACTAGTGCACCTATACATCTTACAAGTGTATTAGGTGTGTTGGGGACACAAGAGACTTCTTGTATCGTAATTGCAGGGTTGCTTGAGAGGGATATCTTTGACCTCTACCTCCCTGAGTTCGATAAATCTTGGGTGATTCACTTAAGGGAAACTTGCTGCTGTTCTACAAACCTCTCGCTCTTGGAGGCCCAACATTGTCTACATGAATAGAAGTGTGCGTAGACATCAAGCTATTTTCTGGCGCCGTTGCCGGGAGGTAAGGTAAAAGGTATTCACATCCTCCGACTACTAAGCTATTTCCTAGCACTGTTGCCGGTGTGTGAGTGCTCGAAGCTATTTCCTTTAGATCCTGCAATTGCATCTTTTTGTTTCTTGTTTTCACTAGTTAGGCTTAATAGAAAACAACAAAAATATTAGAGATCTTTATAGTATTTATCTTGAGTTAGGACATGAGGTGTTTGAAGAGAAAATTTAAAAACCAATGGAACTTTATATGTATGCTAATGGCAATGTTATTAGTATGAATGCTTTGAACACCATTGTTGCTAATGCTATGGAAAATTCTAATCTTGGGGAAGCTGGTTTTGATGAGCATGATATTTTTAGTCCCCCAAGCATGGAGGAGGAAATTTACTTTGATGATACTTTACCTCCTATATATGATGATTACAATGATGACTATCATATTTTCAGTCCACCTACTATTGAGGAGAAAATTAATTATGATTACAATATGCCTCCTATATATGGTGATTATGGTGATGAGAATAATAATGATAGCTATTTTGTTGAATTTGCTCCCACTACAATTAATAGTAATGACTATGCTTATGTGGAGAGTAATAATTTTATGCATGTAGCTCATGATAAGAATGTTTCATGTGATAGTTATACTGTTGAGTTTGTTCATGATGCTACTGAAAGTTATTATGAGAGAGGGAAACATGTTTATATGCATCTTAATAATATTAAGTTTCCCCTCTTTATGTTGAGAATCTTGAAGTTGCGCTTGTGTTGCCTTTCTATGTTTATTGCATTATGCTTACATTACTTTTTTATTTACAAGATTCATTTTCATAGGAAGTGGGTTAGACTTAAAAGTGTCTCTTATTTACTTTTGATGCTCTCTTTTGCTTCAACTCTTATTTCTTGCGCGAGCATCATTAAAATTACTGAGCCCATCTTAATGGCTATAAAGAAAGCACTTCTTGGGAGATAAACCATGTTTTTATTTTGCTACTGTTTTGTTGTGTCTTGGAAGTTGTTACTACTGTAGCAACCTCTCCTTATCTTTATTTTATTGCATTGTTGTGCCAAGTAAAGTCTTTGATAGTAAGGTTGATACTAGATTTGGATTTCTGCGCAGAAACAGATTTCTATCTGTCACGAATTTGAGTAGAACTCTCTGTAGATAACTCAGAAAAATCTGCCAATTTTCGTGTGTGATCCTAAGATATGTACGCAACTTTAATTAAATTTGAGCTTTTTCATCTGAGCAAGTTAAGTTCCTCTAAAAAATTCGTCTTTACGGACTGTTCTGTTTTGACAGATTCTGCCTTTTTATTTCGCATTGCCTCTTTTGCTATGATGAATGGATTTCTTTGTTCCATTAACTTTCAGTAGCTTTGTGCAATGACCAGAAGTGTTAAGAATGATTATGTCACCTCTGAATATGTGAATTTTTGATTATGCACTAACCCTCTAATGAGTTTGTTTTGAGTTTGGTGTGGAGGAAGTTTTCAAGGATCAGGATGATACAATATGATCAAGAAGAGTGAAAAGTCTAAGCTTGGGGATGCCCCCGTGGTTCATCCCTGCATATTTCAAGAAGACTCAAGCATCTAAGCTTGGGGATGCCTAGGTGACCTCTAGTGAAACTATATTTTTATTCCGTCACATCTTATCTGCTTTACTTGGAGCGTATGTATGTTTTTGTTTTTGTTTTTGTTTGAATAAAATCGGATCCTAGCATTCCTTGTGTGGGAGAGAGACACGCTCCGCTCGTTCATATGAACACTGGTGTTCTTAGCGTTACTTTTAATGTTCATGGCGAAGGTTGAAAGCTGCTGCATTTATTGCTATTTGGTTGGAAACAGAAAATGCTTCATGTGGTAATTGGTATATTGTCTTAAATAATTTGATACTTGGCAATTGTTGTGCTCAAATAGATCATGTTAAGCTCTCGCATCATGTACTTTGCACCTATTAATGAAGAACTACCATAGAGCTTGTTGAAATTTGGTTTGCATGATTGGTCTCTCTAAAGTCTAGATAATTTCCGGTGAAGTGTTTGAACAACAAGGAAACAGTGTAGAGTCTTATAATGCTTGCAATATGTTCTTATGTAAGTTTTGCTGTACCGGTTCATACTTGTGTTTGCTTCAAACAACCTTGCTAGCCAAAGCCTTGACTGAGAGGGAATACTTCTCGTGCATCCAGATCCTTGAGCCAAAAACTATGCCATTTGTGTCCACCATACCTACCTACTATGTGGTATTTCTCTGCCATTCCAAAGTAAATTGCTTGAGTGCTACCTTTAAAATTTCATTCCTTGTCTTTGCAATATATAGCTCATGGGAAAATAGCTTAAAAAACTATTGTGGTATTGAATATGTTGCTTATGTATCTTATTTCTTGTAAGTTGCTTGTTGAGCGGTAACCATGTTTCTGGGGACGCCATCAACTATTACACCTTTGTTGAATATCATGTGAGTTGCTATGCATGTTCGTCTTGTCTGAAGTAAGGGTGATTTATCATGATCAAATGGTTTGAGTATGCATATTGTTAGAGAAGAACATTGGGCCGCCAACTAAAGCAATGAATCATGGTGGAAGTTTCAGTTTGGACATTAATCCTCAATCTCTTATGAGAATACTATCTGTTGTTGAATGCTTAAGCATTAAAGAGGAGTCCATTATCTGTTGTCTATGTTGTCCCGGTATGGATGTCCTTAGTTGAGATCTATCAAAAACGAGAAATCAAATGCGATCTATCTCCTTGGACCTTTGTACATGCGGCATAGAGGTACCCCTTTGTGACACTTGGTTGAAACATATGTAATGCAATGATAATCCATGTAAATCTAAGTTAATTAGGACAAGGTGCGAGCACTATTGGTATTCTATGCATGAGGCTTATAGGATGTCTTATGCATAACACATATGAATTATTACGACCGTTGACAAAATTGTTTCTATGTTTTCAAAATGAAAAGCTCTAGCACAAAAATAGTAATCCATGCTTCTCTCTGCGAAGGGCCCATTCTTTTACTTTATGTTGAGTCAGTTTACCTACTTCTTTCTATCTTAGGAGCAAACACTTGTGTCAACTGTGTGCATTGATTCCTACATACTTTCTTATTTGCATTCATCATATTACTTTGTGTTGACAATCATCCATGACATATACATCCATGAGATATACATGTTGAAGTTGAAAGCAACCGCTGAAACTTATATCTTCCTTTGTGTTGCTTCAAAACTTTCTAGTAAGAATTTATTGCTTTATGAGTTAACTCATGTGCAAGACTTACTGATGCTTGTCTTGAAAGTACTATTCATGAAAATTCTTTGCTATATGATTCAGTTGTTTAATCATTGTCTTTACCATTGCTTCGAATCACTTCATTCACTTCATATGCTTTACAATAGTATTGATCAAGATTATGATACCATGTCACTTCAGAAATTATCCTTGTTATCGTTTACCTACTCGAGGGCGAGTAGGAACTAAGCTTGGGGATTCTTGATACGTCTCCAACGTATCTATAATTTCTGATGTTCCATGCTAGTTTTATGACAATACCTACATGTTTTGCTCACACTTTATAATGTTTTTATGCATTTTCCGGAACTAACCTATTAACAAGATGCCGAAGTGCCAGTTCTGTTTTCTGCTGTTTTTGGTTCCAGAAAGGTCAGTTCGAGCAATATTCTCGGAATTGGACGAAACAAAAGCCCACGATCTTATATTTCCCGAAAGGTTCCAGAAGTCCGAAGGGGAGACGAAGATGGGCCAGGGGGCCCCCACACCACACCTGGGCGCGGGCCCACTCCTGGCCGCGCCACCAGGTGGGGAGGGCGCCCTGGTGCCCCTCCGACGCCGCCTCTTCGCCTATATAATCCCTCGAGACCTAAAAACCCGACACCAATTGACGAAACTCCAGAAAGACTCCAGGGACGCCGCCGCCATCGCGAAACTCCGTTTCGGGGACGAGAGTCTCTGTTCCGGCACGCCGCCGGGACGGGGAATTGCCCCCGGAGTCATCTCCTTCGACACCACCGCCATCTTCATCGCCATCACTGTCTCCCATGATGAGGAGGGAGTAGTTCTCCCCCGAGGCTGAGGGCTCTACCGGTAGCTATGTGGTTCATCTCTCTCTCCCATGTGATCTTTATGTGATCATGAGCTTTGTATCACTATTAATCTATGTGCTACTCTAGTGATGTTATGAAAGTAGTCTATTCCTCCTCCATGATGTAATGTTGACAGTGTGTGCATCATGTAGTACTTGGCATAGGTTATAATTGTAATCTCTTGTAGATTATGAAGTTAACTATTACTATGCACTCTAGAGGTTACTTTAATATGAACTCCGGAATTACTCCCCACGATGTGATGGTGACAGTGTGTGCGTCGTGTGTGATTCCTTTATGAAGTTGTGGAGCTTGTTTACTCCGGCTTGTGGGTGCTCTTGTAGCCCTACACAATGAATGGTGTTTGTTATCCAACAAGAGAGTGTGAGAAAGTAGCACAAGTGAAGAGAAGTTATTTATTTATGTGATCATTGTTGAGAGTGTCCACTAGTGAAAGTATGATCCCTAGGCCTTGTTTCCAAATATCGAATCACCGTTTATTTACTGTTCTACTGCATGTTTACTCGCTGCCATATTTATTTCAGATTGTTATTACCACTCATATTCATCCATATCACTTGCATATTACTATCTCTTCGCCGAACTAGTGCGCCTATACATCTTACAAGTGTATTAGGTGTGTTGGGGACACAAGAGACTTCTTGTATCGTAATTGCAGGGTTGCTTGAGAGGGATATCTTTGACCTCTACCTCCCTGAGTTCGATAAATCTTGGGTGATTCACTTAAGGGAAACTTGCTGCTGTTTTACAAACCTCTGCTCTTGGAGGCCCAACACTGCCTACAGGAATAGAAGCGTGCGTAGACATCAATCTCCACCAATCTTAAAACAAATAAGTAAGCCTAACTATATGGCTATAAAGAAAGCGCTGACCGGGAGGCAACTCGGTTGGTTTTTCTTTGGATTTTATTTTTGCACTCTTGTTTTGACAAGAGATCTTACTTTATTTCTTATATGAAATTTTGAATAAAGTACCAAGTTTAACCCATTGGGATGTTCTAAAATTGGCAAAACATATGGAGCAACAAATTCCTACATAAACATTATGTGATGAAACAATTCTTTGATTTATTTCGTCACTCCGATTGCACTAAAACTAATATTGAAGTTACAACTTTTCATCCTCTAGATGCACAAAAATTGGTAAAAATTGCTGACATGTCTAAGTGGGCGAAACAATTGCATCTTACAGCTGCTATTTTTCTGGACATAATCTGTCTTTTGTCGCAAGAGTGGCCTCTTTCAATTTTTATTTGATTATTTTTGAGTATTTTGGTATTTTATTTATGTGGTACACTCAAGAAACTCTCTAGAAAATCAAAATCAAAATTTATTTGGGTCTTTGATCACAGCTTGCATCATATCTTTGTACCCACTAATGTCACCCCATAGAAAAGAAATGGGAGAAAGTTTTGTGTTGAAGTTTTTTGACAGGGAATGGAGGAACACCACACCATGAGCTATCCAAGAATTGTGAAAACCAGAAGCTTGGGGATGCCCAAGGCACCCCAGTGAACCTATCACACCTCTGTTTGCAAACATCTAAACTTTGTTTTTTTACCAACATAAGATAGTCGCATAAACTTGGAGCGTATTTGTCTAGTTTTATATTCACCTTACATACTAACTTTGGAATAAATAACACCACCATAATTATATAATTAATATTTTCATGAAAGAGCTACTGGAATAAAATGAAATTTAAAATTGGATGCTAAAAATGAAAGGGAGAGGGAAATAAAGTTGAAATACAAGTTATGCATAGGATTCTTTGTCTCATATGCTTTAATTAATGATAATTTGCAAGTGCCATATTTAGTGCTATCTATTATTCACATGCATATATGGTTAACTTAAGGTTACTTTGTTTAATGAGAAATGATTTGCACTATGCACACTTTCGCATGTATAGAAGCTCAACTTTCTCCCTAATTACTAGGCCCAAAAATAAGCAAACAAGCAAAGACTTGTACATCGAAATTATTTAAAAACCAAGTTGTTCCAGCAGTGTCCACCATATCCACCCATATAGAAAACTATTCCAAGTATAATGTATGTGCTATGCCTTTGAACTAAAAAAAATATCTCTTTCTATGTGATTTAAAGCTCACGAAAAAGTAAATCTTGGGAATAGAACCCATTGTGATTCTAATTATGTAAATTTATGAGTTGATTATTAGTCGAACAATGTTGTCATGGGGAACACTTTCGACATTGAACTATATTTGTTGATGTCATGTATTTGTTTGGTTGTGGATAATTATCGATGTTGAAATAAAAGACATATATAATCCAGTTATTTTGACTATGCATATGTGTTAGAGGAAGCATTGGGCCGCTAACATAAGTCATGCTAAGCATCATGGTGGAAGTTTACAACATGAGCATCCAATGAAGCATTTGAAAAAAGCTATCCAAATAGTAAATAAAAAAGTACTAAGAAGTTCGTTTGTCTATTTGTCTTGCAATTTGAGTATGAGTAGTCCCAAAAGACTCTTTGTACAATGGGGCCAGAGGTACATCAGTGCCACCTTGCTGGAACTATGTGCATATTATGACGAACAACTTGTGGTCAAGTTGACTAAACACGTGGAACGGGTACTTGTGGTCAATAGGCATGATACATTCAACTTGTTATAGGTCAAACATATAAACCGTACGTGTTTTCACTTTAGCTATGCCCATTCTTATGACACAGTTGACATGAATTGCATATTGAAAAAAGTATATGATCTATTATAAAAATGCTGGCATGTATATTCCCTAGTTACTTTCTATTAATTAGGTGTCCACATATACAAAAGAAAAAGAAAAATTCTGGACCAAATGACATCACATCCTTAAATGCTCTTAGTACTCTTATTTATCTTTACACAAAATGACTGATTATTAAGCATGGATGTAGTGGATAAGAAATGTCATTTTATACCTCATTTGGTTGTTGTCATTCTTTAAATAATGAATCATTTAACTTTGTGTAGTGATACTTGTTATATCCAACATAGCAACAAACTCCAAAGCCCATGTTTAGTTTTATAATCTTCATGCTCGAGGACGAGCATAGGTTAAGCTTGGGGATGTTGATCCATGTAAAATGCATACATGAGATTTCTAGTTTATTGATACATATTTTCACATAATTGCATCCTATATGATGTAATAATAATGCTTTATATTTATTTATGGGGATTTTCCAATGATCCCCCTTATTTTGGTTATTACTCCACGGAACAGCAAAACGTTGTTTTGTGTATTTTTTTACTTCCAGGGACCTAAACAAAGTCAAATTGACCTATGATTATTCTAGGCTTAATATTTTGCGAAGAGAAGGCCCTGGAGTACTAGAACCTCACGAGGAGAGCCCGGAGGGCTGAAAAAGGCCAGGTAGCGCGGCCCAGGAACGGGACCGTGCCACCCATGATCTTTCTCCCCTCGAGCATCACCCGACGCTTGTCTTCATCTCCAGATCGATGTTTTGACCTAAAAAACGCCTATAAAAAGTGTCCCCCTAAGCATCTCGGGAGGAGAGCATCGCGAAAACAAAGAAACACCAAAATAGAGATAGAACTAGCAAAGATTGGAGGGGGAACTAAACTTCATCGGAGCCGCCACTGGAGGGATCTCTACCTTCTCCAACATCTCCACCATAATCACCATGATGAAGAGGGAGTAGTCCGCGTCTGGACTATGTGTTTGTGGTAGTAGATTGATCTATTTCTCTCGTGTTATATCATTGATCTAGTACCGTATGAGCTGACCAACATGATTATGGTAATATATGTAATTCCTCTATGGTGGATCTTTATTTGATGAGTTGATATTTGAGATTGGAATCCAATTATGTGTAAGATGTATGAGTAGATGCATACCATGTACCATGTTCTTAAGTGTTTGTTTTGATCCAACTTGTATGGCAGAACATGTGGGGGGGAACATGTGTATTGATTGGAGTAACATGGTGGTAGTGATTGAATAGTGACAACAAATTTGAGATCTAATATGGTTTATACCTATCTTTTGTTAGCTCACTAGGGATTAAGTGAATGCATGTGTTATATGTATCTAGTGACAACTATGGTAATATTATTTGTTCAAGGTAGCATATTTGTTATTCAAACATCATGTCAAATTACCTAAGGCTATGCTCTATTGATTCTTGATTGCTTGGAGTTTTCCCTTTCTATAGGAGTATAAGAGAGATGTGTTGCATCATCTCTATGATAGGACGTGATGCTCATATGAGTGTTAATCATACACATAATGAAGTTTCTTCAATATTATATTGCTTGTGAATTGTTTTATGACCACTACACCTTTATGAGAGAGTAGACAAGTAAACCCATGAACCCGGTCCAATTTAAAACATAAGAAACAACTTTTCAACACCATTGCTACCATTTATATTTCCTACATTAATTCAATCCGAAAATATAAAAATACTTTTACTATTAGCAAACACAAGCCAAAATCCAAAAATACCTTCTTATTATTGTTTATACCTTGCTTGCCTAGTTATAAATTGTTTTACTTTATCTTATTTACAAGTTATTTCAATTTTATTCGTATGAAACCTTGTGCTGGACAATCAAACGGTGGAGTTGGGGATATAAGGAAATTACTTTGTTTTGTAGGTTACTTGAAGAGGAGAAGTAAAAGTGTTGGGGGGATGACCCCCGGTATGCCAAAGGCATGCCAAAATCGGATGGTTTAGGCCATCAATGTACCGGTTTAATGTTTATACCGGAGCATGAAGTTAAGGATTTGGCTAAGTGAAGCCAAGCCGGTATCCCCAGAAGTGGTATGCCGGAACCGGATAGGAAAGACACCGGGCAACCGGTAAGAAGTGCACTGTAGCACGTCGGCAGGACTGGTCAAAGATTCTCTCCATAGCTAGAGGACAAAGATGAGCTAAGCAAAGTAGCTTTAAACGAAGGCCTGACGATAAAGAAGAGGATGACGATGAAAGAAGCCGGAGGACGTCAGCCTCCTTGATTAAAGAAGACCCCGGTGTCATCTATGATTAAAGTAACTTTGTAAAGTAGTTTGTCTAGTCAAAGATGCCATTAGGGTTTCTAGGGTTTCTTCCCCGTAAGCCACCCTCTCCCCTATATAAGGAGAGGGGGTAGCCCCCTTTAGAAGAGAGGCATGTACGTGCGAGGTGAGCCCTTGTATTGAGAAACTTGTAACTTGTTGAGATCAATAAAGAAGATGATCTAGAGCGAGTTCTTCCTTGTGTCTTTCTTCTTCTACCTCTAGCCTTGGCTAAGTTCTTGAGGAAAGCATCCGGAAGTTCATCCCATCTAGTCACAAACCCTCCCCGAATCCTCTAGCGTCCATTCGGCCCCATCTTAAGCCATCCTATGGCATCTGTCTGTTCCCCACGACGACAGTTGGCGCCCACCGTGGGGCATGAAGTGGCGCTTGCTGGAGTTCATATTCGGGCGGGCATCCTCGAGGTCGCCGGCGAGCGGACGGTGTCCGCGCTCGTCCGGCCGCCTCTACTCCATGGACTTCATCAACGACAACGCGGGCTGCTTCGCCAACGGCGGCATCTTCCCCAAGAACGGCCGCATCATCGAGTTCGGCAGCCACCGCGTCTACTTCGGCACCGTCCCTGTGCGCCAGCGCCTCTCGCCGGTGCTGGTGGCACCGGACCCGCCAAGGTGGCTCTGTGCTGGCCGCGCCGCCGGCAGTGTCGAGGTAATGATGACCGGCGCGGTTGGCGCATGCAAGGAGGCTGCGGATGAAGGTGCTGGCCGCGCGGCTTCGACCCGTGCGGCCAAGCCACCGCTGGAGCGCGACGCCGGCGCTGCGGGAGCGTCATCCGCACCACCGGAAACACCACTCCAAGCGGCGATGAACGTGCTGGCAACGCCCATCGCGCAGAACATCGACCCAGCAGCGGCTCAGGCGGAGCTGGAGGCACAACGCCAGAAGCTGCTCGCGAACGGCGCCGACATCGTCCGGGCGCAGCGCGAGCTGAACCTAACCCTACGTGAGTACAACGGTGCCCATGGCTTTGCTTCTGTTAGCGCTCATGATGCTAGGATGCCGGAGAACCGGCTTAAGGCTCGCAATCTAGATCAGGATTTGCGTAAGGAAGTTCTTGCCGGCAAAAGTACCTCTGCATCTGTGAGCATCGTAGAGAAACCGAAGTATAGTAGCCCGGATAAAACTATAAAAGCTGCAAAGGCTGCAGTAGAGCTATGTGAATCGCTTTCCGGAGACGCTTTGGCAAAGCAGAAAGAGCGTGTCAGAGAGCTGCTAGAAACTATCGAGCAGCAGAATGCTGAGCAGCTGGCTAAGCTGAACAAGGCTGCGGCCTCAAAATCCACGCGTTCAACAAAGAATGCCGGAAGCAAGTCCCATGGGTAGGCCTCGTCCCCCCATCCGGACAAAGGAGAGAAAAAGAAATGAACGCACGCAGATGAT
>NC_061510.1:241874172-241916126 GCF_022539505.1 Lolium rigidum | reverse complement strand
TCGAAGTTGGGAGTTTTCGGCCTCAAGACGAGTGAATTGTCCAGCAAAATCCGCCACAGCGTCGACTGTAGCGTAAATCGGCTGCAGCCAGAAAAAAATCAAGAGGAGTCAGACGGTAGAAACTCGGCAAAGCCAGATAGACTAAGTACTCACATGATCACGGCCAGCCGACGGGGTGGGAGCATCATCAGGAGGAATAACTCTCGATACTGGGACCTTCTTCACACCCGTTCGTGAAGGAGGTGTTGACTTGGCAGGAGAAGGATTTGGTTCCTTAGCCGATGCTGCTCTCTTAAGAGGCTAGCTTGGCCCTCTTCGCGAGAGGAACATCGTCATCATCAGAGCTACTTAAGTACAGTGCACAGTTAGCATGCAGGATGACAGGAAATAAATTAACAAGAAAAAGAGTATAGATGCTCACAGGTCCAGATCATCTTCGTCCACGAAGAAACTTGTTGAACTCTTCTTAGCAGGAGGAGGCGAAGCAGCTTCATCGGCATCATTATCTCCTCCCGTAGGACTTGATTCAGCCGATGTGATAAGGTCATCATGTACCTGCTTACGACGCCTGCTCCTGAGGAAGGCGTCATCTTCGGCAGCTTCCTCCTCTTGGACATCGCTGTCCTCAAGAACGTGCTGAACGTCCTCGGTTCCCTCAGAATCATCGTCGTCATCCTCCAGTACCACGCCGCTCTCGGGTGAGGGAGGATAACATTGGGCAACAGTGGGAGCCTGTAGAAGGAGAGAAACTTGTAAGGCACAGACAGGAAAAGAAATAATAACAGAAAACGAGGAGCGGTAAGGTTACCTCGGACGGGAGGTGTTTGAAATCATAAGGAGGACGGGCCGATGTCAAGACAATGGTGTCCTTCGTACTAAGGCATGTTAGGCGACGAACTTCGTCTCGAAGCTCATCTGCCGATAGGTCGGCAGAGTTGATCCTTGACTTGTCGCTTTTGCCAGTATAAAGCCACAACTGGTGAGGCCGGGACATCAGCGGCTGCACTCGACGTTGTAGGAACACTGAAACTACTTCAGTGCCGCACATCGTCAGGCCTCCTGTATTCTTCAAAGTGACTATCTGCTCAAATAGTTCATCGGCTGTCGCCTTTTCTTCGGGAGAAAGGGCGTTTTGCCAAGACTTCTTCTTGTGAGCTACCAAGACGTCATCAAAAAGAGGGAGATTCGAACGCCGCCCGAGAACGACGGGATCTCGCAGTAGAACCACTTGTTGCGCCAGCCTTGGACGGATTCCTTCATCGGATAGTCGAAGTAGTCGACCTCCTTCCTGACGACGAAGCCGACGCCACCAACGACGGGGGGGCCATTACTGTCGTTGTGACGCTTCACATAGAGATCTTCCTCCAAAGGCCCCAGTGAGGCTCAATGCCGAGGAAGGCCTCGCAGACGGTAATAAAAATGGAAAGGTGGAGGATGGAATTTGGGGTCAGCTGCCAGAGCTGAATCCCATAGAAGAAAAGGAGGGAGCGAAGAAACTCGTGGGCCGGAAGAGAGAGGCCACGAAACAGGAAAGCAGCGAACATGACAGTGAAGCCCTTCGGGGGCTTTGGGCGAGAAACCGAACCTGGGAGACGAATGTCATCCTCAGATGCAGAGATGAAGCCGAGAGTGCGAAGTCTGCTGATGTCGCGGTTGGAAATGGCGGAGGCGCTCCAATCGCGGCTAACTTTGCCCGCCTCCGAGGTACTGCCGCTCTTCTTCTTGCCCATGGTGAACGAAGCTTCTGGTGAAGAGGCAGAGGAACAGGGAGGCTTGACGGAGAAGATGAGCAGTAAACGGGGTAAAAGATAAAAAGAGAAGAGGCCCCCTATTTATCCTGTAAGAATTCGTGTTCAATCGTGGCCATAACTCCACAAAGCATCGTGGGGAGTGGAGCGGATCCGACCGTACACGTGGCGCTTGAAGAAGGAGTGGAACCGGCGGCCCATTATTCCCACGTCGTGCGAAAATCGAGGAGACGCCTCGATCGCCACGCGTGCATTGGTCAAGCCCTAAAAACTGCCCGCGCAGAGCTAGGGTGGGCCCGTCAGGTCAAGTCCTGTCAATCGGCCCACAGCAGTTACACGTCAACAGTGACGTCATAAAAAAACCCTTGAAGCATTCGAAGGAAAAATAAAAAGTTATCGGATGAAGGACTTGAGTCTACGCCCGGCTGCAGACATTCGCACCTAGACTCGGGGGCTACTCCCATCGGGAGCGCTGACGCGCACCCGATAAAATGAAGACTCAACAGAATGAACAGTCGAAGGAAGAAGGTTTGAGTCTGCA
Organism: Lolium rigidum; assembly: GCF_022539505.1. Taxonomy (NCBI): domain Eukaryota; kingdom Viridiplantae; phylum Streptophyta; class Magnoliopsida; order Poales; family Poaceae; genus Lolium; species Lolium rigidum. Next base: position 241,913,837 of record NC_061510.1, on the reverse strand, counting down.
CTCGGTTACAAGCGCTTGCACCCGGACTCGGGGCTACTCCCATCGGGAGTGCGGCGTGCACCCGATAGAAGTTTTTTGCACTCCAGGATCATGCCCGGGGACTTGATTCTGTGTAGGGTAACGTTGTTTTGCCATCCGCAGTTAACCAAACAACAGTTGGGCACGTTACTCATTATCCTTTGCATAAAGAAACATATATCGGATGACCTATGAAGACCTGTGGAAAACATCGGCAGAGGAGAATATTCGAGTGGTATAACTTGAGTCTACGCACGGACTGCGAGCATCCGTACCTAGACTCGGGGGCTACTCCCATCGGGAGCGCTGACGCGCACCCGATAAAATGAAGACAGAGCAGATTCAAGATGAACAAGGACAATGAAGGAGAAGAACATCAGGAGAAGACATGCTTTAGTCTCTACCCGAACTATCTTCGGCTAGACACTCGGGGGCTACTGACGTGGGCACTACCCTTCGGGTAACCCACATTACCCTATCCTGTATTGACTAATTGGAGGCCCATGAAGACACCTGAAGGCGAGATGGGTGATGACCCACAAGTATAGGGGGTGTATCGTAGTATCTTCGATAAGTAAGAATGTCGATCCCAACGAGGAGCAGAAGGTGTTGACAAGCAGTTTCGATGAAGGATTCACTGTAAATGCTCATAGACAAGTGTTCAGGGGGTTTTGATGTAACAGATGAATAAAGTACGAGTAAGTAAAGTGCGAGAGTAATAATTGCAGCGAGTGGCCCAATCCTTTTTAGCACAAAGGACAAGCCGGTTTGTTTACTTATAATAACCAAACGTTCTCGAGGACACATGGGATTTTAGTCTAGTGCTTTCGCTACATACGGCTAATTAATCTTCATTGTTTTGATAAGTGTTGTGTGGGTGAACCTATGCTAATGTACCGCCCTTCCTAGGACTAATACATACTTGTGATTATACCCCTTGCAAGCATCCGCAACTACAAGAAAGTAATTAAGATAAATCTAACCACAACCTTAAACTCGAGATCCTCGCTTATCCCTCCCCGCATCGATATACCAACGGGGGCTCGAGTTTCGTCACTCCGGCAACCCCGCAATTGGCAAACGAGTACAAGATGCATTCCCCTAGGCCCATAAAGGTGAAGTGTCGTGTAGTCGACGTTCACACGACACCACTAGAAGAATAACACCACAACTTAAATATCATAACATTGAATATTACTCAACCATACTTCACTACTAACATTTAGACTTCACCCATGTCCTCAAGAACTAAACGAACTACTCACGAGACATCATATGGAACATGATCAGAGGTGATATGATGATGAATAACAATCTGAACATAAACCTTGGTTCAACGGTTTCACTCAATAGCATCAATAACAAGTAGAAATCAACACCGGGAGAGTTTCCCCTATCAAACAATCAAGATCAAACCCAAATTGTTACAGCGGTGACGGCGTGCAGCGGTGGAGACGGCGGTGATGATGATGAAGATGATGATGATGGTGATGGAGATGATGTCCAGCTCGATGACCGTGACGATGGCGTCGATTTCCCCTCCGGGAGGGAATTTCCCCGCGGATCTCAGCCTGCCGGAGAGCTCTTTTCTCTCTGGTGTTCTCCGCCCCGCAGAGGCGGCTGTGGCTCTTCGCGATGTACCCCTGGAGCTTAGGTTTTCGGGACGAAGACATACGCGAAGAAAAGGAGGCGAGAGGGGGCTGTGGGCCCCCTCCTCACAGGGCGGCGCGGCCAGGCCTTGGGCTGCGCCGGCCTATGAGGTGGGCCCACCTCGGGCCCCCTCGGCTCCCCCTTCTGGCTCCCTTCGTCATCTGGAAAAATAGGATTTTTCATATAATTTCCGTCAACTGTTGATCTTTCGAAATATTGCATTCTGACGGTGCTTTTTCCAGCAGAATCCTGGCTCCGGTGCGCGATCCCCAAATAATCATGAAACATGCAAAATTGATGAAATAACATATGTATCATCTCCAAATATGAAATATATCAATGAATAACAGCAAATTATGATATAAAATAGTGATGCAAAATGGACGTATCAAATCCCCCCAAGCTTAGACTTCGCTTGTCCCCAAGCGAAACTGAACTCGGTAAACAGGACCACATGTTTATGGAGTGAAGAGTCGATAAATCAAATACGGACAAGAAGCATCATATTCATTCACACAAGACATTCTAGTGAACAACTTCCTCATATAACTCAACTTGAAACAAGTATAAGGTAATCACAAATAAAGGTGAATAAGAAATCATAGTTGGTGATGGCAAACTTCGTTCTTGGTCAGAGAACAATTAACAGAGTTATTCTTATCTATCAAGCAGCGCTCTCATGTTAAAGTTTATATGGCTCATCTTGCATACTCAATCATAATGATCATTGATAACTTTCAAAGCTATATTCATTCGGATAAAACTTGTACTAAACAAGGAAGAGTAAAAGACATGATGAAGCAAATCACAATATAATGGTTTGATCACAACAACTCAAATGCTTGCTTCGGATGGAGGGAAATAGGTTTACTGACTCAACATAAAGTAAAAGACAGGCCCTTCGCAGAGGGAAGCAGGGATTAAATCATGTGCTAGAGCTTTTTCAGTTTTGAAATCATATAAAGAGAATAAAAGTAATATTTTGAGAGGTGTTTGTTGTTGTCAACGATCGGTAGCGGGTACTCTAACCCCCTTGCCAGACAAACTCTCGAAGAGCGGCTCCCATTAAGGCATTTTCATTTTGGGTGGCACCCCTTCCAACCTTACTTTCACAAACCATGGCTAACCGAATCCTCGGGTGCCTGCCAACAATCTCATACCATGAAGGAGTGCCTTTTTATTTTAGTTTTATTTAGATGACACTCCTCCCAACCTTTGCTTTCTCAAGCCTTGGCTAACCGAATCCTCGGGTGCCGTCCAACAATCACATACCATGGAGGAGTGTCTATTTGTAGTATCATGAAGGTTAATTAATCGGGGCTGGGAACCCCATTGCCAGCTCTTTTTGCAAAATTATTGGATAAGTGGATGAAGCCACTAGTCCATTGGTGAAAGTTGCCCAACAAGATTGAAAGATAAAACACCACATACTTCCTCATGAGCCATAAAACATTGACACAAATAAGAGATGATAAATTTTGAATTGTTTAAAGGTAGCACACGAAGTATTTACTTGGAATGGCAGGAAATACCATGTAGTAGGTAGATATGGTGGACACAAATGGCATAGGTTTGGGTTGAGGTTTGGATGCACGAGAAGCATTCCCTCTCAGTACAGGTCTTTGGCTAGCAAGGTTAATTAGCAAGCACAAAAGTTGAGGGAAACAAACGAATATACATGTGATATAAACAATCATGCATCTTTCTTGTAAGCACAAACAATTTTAACTTCAGAATAATAAGCTATGAGCTAACAAGAAAGGAAGACAATGAAACAACTATATATATTTCTCTTTTCTACTTAAACCTCAAGGTGTTGTTGCTATTGACCAATGCTAAGTTTGCCAAAACCAAATAGATTTACTCAATGCTCCCAAAGTGGTACCAATACTAAAATCAAGATCAATCATATAATAGAAATTGCAAACTAAAATAAGGTGTGCAATATGTAAATGATAAGACTTCTCATTAATATTTCATAACGATAACTCACACCAAGGGATACATAGACAACCGACTAAAGGAGAGATACTTCCACACCGCAACCCATCTTATATGATAACTTCCCTACTCATGATATGACACTACTTGATAGTAAAAAGTAAAAGGTAGTGATGATGTGATACCGCGGCACTCCCCAAGCTTGGAACAAACCAAGGGGATGCCAATACCGATGATGAATTACTCCTTTGGCGATGGTGGTGATGAATTCCCGACAAGCTTCTCCACAAGCTCCCGAAGCTCATCAATCTTGTACATGAGGTTGCGGATCATCTCCGAATTGTGCTCGACGCGATTAAGAAGTATGTCCGACGGCGAGTCCCAATTCTTGGAGTTATTTCCCCACCCTTCAGCCTTCGAGCTTCGTCCTTCCTGCAGAGTGTTAGAACGATCTATATCCCAATTGCTAGGCAATGCTGCCTTGGGAGTCCTTTCAATTTGATTATTGTAGATTAGATTACGGAAGGGATGGTAAGTGCCTGAAGAAGATGTCTTTGGAGCTAGGTAACGACGTGGAACCCTTCCTCCGGTGCGAATTCTTGCGCTCCTGTTTGCACTAAAAGGGTTATCCACAACTTTGATGCTTGCGACGGTAGCATGCGGGTATGCGCGCGAGTCTTCCTCCACTTCTTCTTCATCTTCTTCCTTGACGCTCTCGTCCACCTCTTTCCACTCGGGATCTTGAATATCTTCATCCGAAAGCCCCTTGCCCTTATTGTTGGAGGCCATGGTGCTCCTAGATTGAAAATAGATCCTGGCAGAAACAGCTTGAAACAAAACACGTCGAGAAAACGATATACGGACCTCCAGGGGTCCGGGGGATTATATAGCAGGAATTTTTATGTCATAAGGAAAGTACCAGGTCGAACCGGAGTCGGAAAGGGGCGACGAGGCGGCCAGCTCATAGGGCGGCGCGGGCCAAGGCCTGGCCGCGCCGGCCTATGGGGGCACGCCCTCGTGCGTCTCCTCCACTCCGTTTCGATCTCGTAATTTTTCATATTTTCCATAAACAGCAAAAACATTGTTCGGAAAGTAAATCGCGAACTTTTTATTACCTGTATTGTTACCTATTCAAAGTCGAGTTCTGGCGGACTGTCGATTTGACCTTTGATGAAAGCCTCTGGTGTTTCCACTCGAATAACATCAACATCTACATTATAAGAATCACCTGAGATATAATGCTTGAGTCTTTGTCCATTCACCACTTGCGTGGCATTGCCTTGGAGAGAACTAATTTTAATTGCTCCCGAACGATACACCTCCTCAACAACATATGGTCCTTCCCATTTCGAGAGTAATTTCTCTCGCAAAGAATCCGAGACGAGACCGATACAATAGGACTTTATCCCCAATATTAAACTCTCTTTTGATAATCCTTCTATCATGCCATTTCTTAACTTTCTCTTTAAAGAGTTTAGCATTTTCATAAGCTTCACTTCTCCATTCATCTAGAGAACTTAATTGCAGCAACCTCTTATTATCGGCTAGTTTAGAATCTTTATTTAGTTCTCTAACAGCCCAATAAGCTTTGTGCTCTAGTTCTAAAGGTAAATGACAAGCTTTTCCATAAACCATTTTATAAGGTGACATTCCCATGGGGTTTTTATAAGCAGTTCTATAAGCCCATAGTGCTTCCTTCAATTTACTAGCCCAATTCTTTCTAGTTTTATTAACGGTCTTTTGCAAGATAGATTTAATTTCTCTATTTGATAGTTCTACTTGCCCACTAGTTTGAGGATGATAAGCGGAAGCAATTCTATGATTAATACCATATTTAGCAAGAGTGTTTCTAAAACCACCATGAATAAAATGAGAACCTCCATCTGTCATAATATATCTAGGAACTCCAAATCTAGGAAAAATAATGTCTAAAAGCATTCTTAAAGAGATCTCACCATCAGCACTTTTTGTAGGTATGGCTTCCACCCATTTAGTAACATAATCAACGAGCAACAAGTATATGAGTGTTACCTTCTGAAGAGGGAAAAGGTCCCATGAAGTCAAATCCCCAACAATCAAACGGTTCAATAACAAGAGTATAATTCATAGGCATTTCATTGTGTCTGGAGATATTACCAACCCTTTGACATTCATCACAAGATAAAATAAACTTCCTTGCATCTTTGAAGAGAGTTGGCCAATAAAAACCTGATTGTAGAACCTTTTGCGCGGTTCTATCTCCGGCGTGATGTCCTCCATAAGCACTACCATGACATTTACTCAATATCTCTTGTTGCTCATATTCGGGAACACATCTTCGCAGAATACCATCCACTCCTTCTTTATGTAAGTGTGGGTCATCCCAAAAATAATGCCTCAAGTCATAAAAGAATTTCCTCCTTTGCTGAGCTGAAAAGGTTGGAGGCAAGTACTTGGAAACAATAAAGTTAGCATAATCAGCATACCAAGGACCGTCTCGCGAGCTCACCTTTATTACAGCCAATTGTTCATTTGGAAAACTATCATTAACAGGAACAGGATCATAAGCAATATTTTCCAATCTAGACAAATTATCAGCAACAAGATTATCAGCACCTTTCCTATCTACAATATGTAAATCAAATTCTTGCAACAGAAGTACCCATCTAATAAGCCTTGGCTTAGCATCTTTCTTTTGCATAAGGTATCTGATTGCAGCATGATCAGTATGAATAGTAACTTTTGATTCAACGATATAAGATCTAAACTTATCACAAGCAAAGACTACAGCTAACAATTCTTTTTTAGTAGTAGCATAATTTCTTTGAGCAGCATCAAGAGTTTTACTAGCATAATGAATAACATTCAGTTTTTTATCTACTCGCTGTCCAAGAACAGCGCCTACAACAAATTCACTAGCATCACACATAATTTCAAATGGTAAGTTCCAATCAGGAGGTTCAACTATAGGGGCAGTTGTTAAGGCTTTCTTTAGAGTTTCAAAAGCTTCCTTACAATCATCATCAAAAACAAAAGGTACATCTTTTTGAAGAAGATTAGTAAGAGGCTTTGAAATCTTGGAGAAGTCTTTAATAAACCTCCTATAAAACCCAAGCATGACCAAGAACACTACGAATACCTTTAACATCCCTAGGATAGGGCATCTTCTCAATGGCTTCAACTTTAGCTCTATCAACTTCAATACCTCTCTCGGAAATTTTATGTCCCAATACAATTCCTTCATTAACCATAAAGTGGAATTTCTCCCAATTAAGAACAAGGTTAGTTTCTTCACATCTCTGCAAAACTTTATCAAGGTTCCGCAAGCAATTATCAAAAGAATTTCCATAGACGGAAAAATCGTCCATGAATACCTCTACAATACTCTCACAAAAGCCATGAAAGATAGCAGACATGCATCTTTGAAAAGTAGCAGGAGCATTACATAAACCAAAAGGCATACGCCTATAAGCATAAGTTCCATAGGGACAAGTGAAAGTGGTTTTCTCTTGATCTTTAGTTTTAACGAGCAATTTGTCAAAACCCGTAATAACCATCAAGAAAGCAAAAATGAGTATTTTTAGATAACCTTTCTAACATTTGATCAATAAAAGGCAAAGGGTAATGATCTTTCTTAGTAACCTTATTAACTTTTCGATAATCAATGCACATTCTATACCCTACAACTACTCTTTGAGGTATGAGCTCATCATTATCATTAGGCACAACAGTCATTCCTCCTTTCTTAGGAACACAATGCACAGGACTAACCCATCTACTATCAGCAATAGGATATATAATACGAGCTTCAAGGAGTCTTAATACCTCATTTCTTACCACATCCTTCATCTTAGGAATTAGACGACGCTGAGGTTCAACAACAGGCTTCGCATCATCTTCCATATTAATGGCTGATGGCGTGTATTTCACACGTTCGTTGGGCAACCCCAAGAGGAAGGTATGATGCGCACAGCAGCAAGTTTTCCCTCAGAAAGAAACCAAGGTTTATCGAACCAGGAGGATCCAAGAAGCACGTTGAAGGTTGATGGCGGCGGGATGTAGTGCGGCGCAACACCAGAGATTCCGGCGCCAACGTGTAACCTGCACAACACAACCAAAGTACTTTGCCCCAACGAAACGAGTGAGGTTGTCAATCTCACCGGCTTGCTGTAACAAAGGATTAACCGAATTGTGTGGAAGAAGATTGTTTGCGAGAGAAAACGAGTAGAAACAAGTATTGCGAGCAGATTTGTATTTCAGTATTAAAAGAATGGACCGGGGTCCACAGTTCACTAGAGGTGTCTCTCCCATAAGATAAAAGCATGTTGGGTGAACAAATTACAGTCGGGCAATTGACAAATAGAGAGAGCATAACAATGCACATACATGTCATGATAAGTATAGTGAGATTTAATTGGGCATTACGACAAAGTACATAGACCACCATCCAACTGCATCTATGCCTAAAAAGTCCACCTTCAGGTTATCGTCCGAACCCCCTCCGGTATTAAGTTGCAAAGCAACAGACAATTGCATTAAGTATGGTGCGTAATGTAATCAATAACTACATCCTCGGACATAGCATCAATATTTTATCCCTAGTGGCAATAGCACAACACAACCTTAGAACTTTCCATCACTTGTCCCAGGTGTCAATGCAGGCATGAACCCACTATCGAGCATAAATACTCCCTCTTGGAGTTACTAGCATCAACTTGGCCAGAGCCTCTACTAATAACGGAGAGCATGCAAGATCATAAACAACACATATTCAATAACTTGATAATTAACATGGTATTCTCTATCCATCGGATCCCGACAAACACAACATAGAGTATTACAGATAGATGATCTTGATCATGTTAGGCAGCTCACAAGATCCAACAATGAAGCACAATGAGGAGAAGACAACCATCTAGCTACTGCTATGGACCCATAGTCCAGGGGTGAACTACTCACTCATCACTCCGGAGGCGACCATGGCGGTGTAGAGTCCTCCGGGAGATGAATCCCCTCTCCGGCGGGGTGCCGGAGGAGATCTCCAGAATCCCCCGAGATGGGATCGGCGGCGGCGGCGTCTCTGGAAGGTTTTCCGTATCGTGGTTTTTCGCATCAGGGGTTTCGCGACGGAGGCTTTAAGTAGGCGGAAGGGCAGAGTCGGAGGGCTGACGAGGGGCCCACACCATAGGGCGGCGCGGGCCCCCCCTTGGCCGCGCCGCCTTGTGGTGTCGCCACCTCGTGGCCCCACTTCGTATGCTCTTCGGTCTTCTGGAAGGTTCGTGGCAAAATAGGCCCCTGGGACTTGATTTCGTCCAATTCCGAGAATATTTCGTTACTAGGATTTCTGAAACCAAAAACAGCAGAAAACGAGCAAGCGGCACTTCGGCATCTTGTTAATAGGTTAGTTCCGAGAAAATGCACGAATATGATATAAAGTGTGCATAAAACATGTAGGTATCATCAATAATATGGCATGGAACATAAGAAATTATCGATACGTCGGAGACGTATCAAGCATCCCCAAGCTTAGTTACTGCTCGTCCCGAGCGAGGTAAAACGATAACAAAGATAATTTCTGAAGTGACATGCCATCATAAACTTGATCATACTATTTGTAAACATATGTAGTGGATGCAGCGATCAAAACAATGGTAATGACATGAGTAAACAAGTGAATCATAAAGCAAAGACTTTTCATGAATAGTACTTCAAGACAAGCATTAATAAGTCTTGCATAAGAGTTAACTCATAAAGCAATAAATCAAGTAAAGGTATTGAAGCAACACAAAGGAAGATTAAGTTTCAGCGGTTGCTTTCAACTTGTAACATGTATATCTCATGGATAATTGTCAACATAGAGTAATATAACAAGTACAATATGCAAGTATGTAGGAATCAATGCACAGTTCACACAAGTGTTTGCTTCTTGAGGTGGAGAGAGATAGGTGAACTGACTCAACATAAAAGTAAAAGAATGGTCCTTCAAAGAGGAAAGCATCGATTGCTATATTTGTGCTAGAGCTTTTATTTTGAAAACATGAAACTATTTTGTCAACGGTAGTAATAAAGCATATGAGTTATGTAAATTATATCTTACAAGTTGCAAGTCTCATGCATAGTATACTAATAGTGCCCGCACCTTGTCCTAATTAGCTTGGACTACCGGATCTTTGCAATGCACATGTTTTAACCAAGTGTCACAATGGGGTACCTCCATGCCGCCTGTACAAAGGTCTAAGGAGAAAGCTCGCATTTTGGATTTCTCGCTTTTGATTATTCTCAACTTAGACATCCATACCGGGACAACATGGACAACGAGATAATGGACTCCTCTTTAATGCATAAGCATGTGGCAACAATTATTATTCTCATATGAGATTGAGGATATATGTCCAAAACTGAAACTTCCACCATGAATCATGGCTTTAGTTAGCGGCCCAATGTTCTTCTCTAACAATATGCATGCTCCAAACATGAAGGTGGTAGATCTCTCTTACTTCAGACAAGACGGACATGCATAGCAACTCACATGATATTCAACAAAGAACAGTTGATGGCGTCCACAGAAACATGGTTATCGCACAACAAGCAACTTAATAAGAGATAAAGTGCATAAGTACATATTCAATACCACAATAGTTTTTAAGCTATTTGTCCCATGAGCTATATATTGTAAAGGTGAATGATGGAATTTTAAAGGTAGCACTCAAGCAATTTACTTTGGAATGGCGGATAAATACCATGTAGTAGGTAGGTATGGTGGACACAATTGGCATAGTGGTTGGCTCAAGGATTTTGGATGCATGAGAAGTATTCCCTCTCGATACAAGGTTTAGGCTAGCAAGGTTATTTGAAACAAACACAAGGATGAACGGTGCAGCAAAACTCACATAAAAGACATATTGTAAACATTATAAGATTCTACACCGTCTTCCTTGTTGTTCAAAACTCAATACTAGATGTTATCTAGACTCTAGAGAAACCAAATATGCAAACCAAATTAGCAAGCTTTAAGTGTTTCTTCATTAATGGGTGCAAAGTATATGATGCAAGAGCTTAAACATGAGCACAACAATTGCCAAGTATCAAATTATCCAAGACATTTTAGAATTACTACATGTAGTATTTTCCAATTCCAACCATATAACAATTTAACGAAGAAGAAACTTCGCCATGAATACTATGAGTAGAGCCTAAGGACATACTTGTCCATATGCTACAGCGGAGCGTGTCTCTCTCCCATAAAGTGAATGCTAGGATCCATTTTATTCAAACAAAACAAAAACAAAAACAAACCGACGCTCCAAGCAAAGTGCATAAGATGTGACGGAATAAAAATATAGTTTCGGGGAGGAACTCGATAATGTTGTCGATGAAGAAGGGGATGCCTTGGGCATCCCCAAGCTTAGACGCTTGAGTCTTCTTATAATATGCAGGGGTGAACCACCGGGGCATCCCCAAGCTTAGAGCTTTCACTCTCCTTGATCATATTGCATCATACTCCTCTCTTGATCCTTGAAAACTTCCTCCACACCAAACTCGAAACAACTCATTAGAGGGTTAGTGCACAATAAAAATTCATATGTTCAGAGGTGACACAATCATTCTTAACACTTCTGGACATTGCATAAAGCTACTGGACATTAATGGATCAAAGAAATTCATCCAACATAGCAAAAGAGGCAATGCGAAATAAAAGGCAGAATCTGTCAAAACAGAACAGTCCGTAAAGATGGATTTAGTTAGGCCACCAGACTTGCTCAAATGAAAATGCTCAAATTGAATGAAAGTTGCGTACATATCTGAGAATCATGCACGTAAATTGGCTTAATTTTCTGAGCTACCTACAGGGAGGTAGACCCAGATTCGTGACAGCAAAGAAATGCTGGAACTGCGCAGTAATCCAAATCTAGTACTTACTTTACTATCAAAGACTTTACTTGGCACAACAAAACATAAAACTAAGATAAGGAGAGGTTGCTACAGTAGTAAACAACTTCCAAGACTCAAATATAAAACAAAAATACTGTAGTAAAAACATGGGTTGTCTCCCATAAGCGCTTTTCTTTAACGCCTTTCAGCTAGGCGCAGAAAGTGTAACTCAAGTAACATCAAGAGACGAAGAATCAACATCATAATTTGTTCTAATAATAGAATCATAAGGTAACTTCATTCTCTTTCTAGGGAAGTGTTCCATACATTTCTTGAGAGGAAATTGATATTTAATATTACCTTCCTTCATATCAATAGTAGCACCAACGGTTCGAAGAAAAGGTCTTCCCAATATGATGGGGCAAGATGCATTGCATTCAATATCCAAGACAACAAAATCAACGGGGACAAGGTTATTGTTAACCATAATATGAACATTATCAACTTTCCCCAAAGGTTTCTTTTTAGCATTATCAGCGAGATTAACATCCAGATAACAGTTCTTCAATGGTGGCAAGTCAAGCATATCATAGACTTTCTTAGGCATAACAGAAATACTTGCACCAAGATCACATAAAGAATTACAATCAAAAGCTTTGACTCTCATTTTAATGATGGGCTCCCAACCATCGTCTAGCTTTCTAGGAATAGAAGTTTCAAGTTTTAGTTTCTCTTCTCTAGCTTTTATGAGAGCATTTGTAATATGTTTTGTGAAAGCCAAGTTTACAGCGCTAGCATTGGGACTCTTAGCAAGTTTTTGCAAGAACTTTATAACTTCAGAGATGTGGCAATCATCAAAATCTAAATCATTACAATTTAAAGCAATGGGATTATCATCCCCAAGGTTGGAAAAAATTTCAGCGAGTTTTATCACAAGCGGTTTCAGCGGTTTTAGCGGTTTCGGGTAATTTTGCGCGCTTTGCACTAGGAGTAGAAGCATTGCTAACACCAATTATTTTACCATTGATAGTAGGAGGTGCAGCAACATGTGAATCATTAGCATTGCTAGTGGTGGTAATAGTCCAAACTTTAGCTACATTTTCCTCTTTAGCTAGTTTTCATTTTCTTCTCTATCCCACCTAACACGCAGTTCAGCCATTAATATTATATTCTCATTAATTCTAACTTGGATGGCATTTGCTGTAGTAACAATTTTATTTTCAATATCCCTATTAGGCATAACTTTCGATTTCAAAAGATCAACATCAGAGGCAAGACTATCAACTCTAGAAGCAAGAATATCAATTTTATTGAGTTTTTCCTCAACAGATTTGTTAAAGGCAGTTTGTGTACTAATAAATTCTTTAAGCATAGCTTCAAGTCCAGGGGTGTATTCCTATTATTGTTGTAAGAATTCCCATAAGAATTATCATAACCGTTACCATTATTATAAGGATATGGTCTATAGTTATTACTAGAATTGTTCCGATAAGCATTGTTGTTGAAATTATTATTTTTAATGAAGTTTACATCAACATGTTCTTCTTGGGCAACCAATGAAGCTAACGGAACATTATTAGGATCAACATTAGTCCTATCATTCACAAGCATAGACATAATAGCATCAACCTTATCATTCAAGGAAGAGGATTCTTCAACGGAATTTACCTTCTTACCTTGTGGAGCTCTTTCCGTGTGCCATTCAGAGTAATTAATCATCATATTATCAAGAAGCTTTGTTGCTTCACCAAGAGTGATGGACATAAAGGTACCTCCAGCAGCTGAATCCAATAAATTCCGCGAAGAAAAATTTAGTCCTGCATAGAAGGTTTGGATGATCATCCAAGTAGTCGAGTCCATGGGTTGGGCAATTTTTAACCAAAGATTTCATTCTTTCCCAAGCTTGAGCAACATGTTCATTATCCAATTGTTTAAAATTCATTATGCTACTCCTCAAAGATATAATTTTAGCAGGGGGATAATATCTACCAATAAAAGCATCCTTGCATTTAGTCCATGAATCAATGCTATTCTTAGGCAGAGATAGCAACCAATCTTTAGCTCTTCCTCTTAATGAGAAAGGAAACAATTTTAATTTTATAATATCACCATCTACATCTTTATATTTTTGCATTTCACATAGTTCAACAAAATTATTGAGATCGGCAGCAGCATCATCGGAACTAACACCGAGAAAATTGCTCTCGCATAACAAGATTCCAGTAAAGCAGGTTTAATTTCAAAGAATTCTGCTGTAGTAGCAGGTGGAGCAATAGGTGTGCATAGGAAATCATTATTATTTGTGCTAGTGAACTCACACAACTTAGTATTTTCAGGGGTGGCCATTTTAGCAGTAGTAAATAAAACAAACTAGATAAAGTAAATGCAAGTAAACTAATTTTTTTGTGTTTTTTGATATAGCAAACAAGATAGCAAATAAAGTAAAGCTAGCAACTAATTTTTTTTTGTGTTTTGATATAAGTGCAGCAAACAAAGTAGTAAATAAAATAAAGCAAGACAAAAACAAAGTAAAGAGATTGAGAAGTGGAGACTCCCCTTGCGGCGTGTCTTGATCTCCCCGACAACGGCGCCGGAAAATATGCTTGATGGCGTGTATTTCACACGTTCGTTGGGCAACCCCAAGAGGAAGGTATGATGCGCACAGCAGCAAGTTTTCCCTCGGAAAGAAACCAAGGTTTATCGAACCAGGAGGAGCCAAGAAGCACGTTGAAGGTTGATGGCGGCGGGATGTAGTGCGGCGCAACACCAGAGATTCCGGCGCCAACGTGGAACCTGCACAACACAACCAAAGTACTTTGCCCCAACGAAACAGTGAGGTTGTCAATCTCACCGGCTTGCTGTAACAAAGGATTAACCGAATCGTGTGGAAGAAGATTGTTTGCAGAGAAAACAGTAGAAACAAGTATTGCAGCAGATTTGTATTTCAGTATTAAAAGAATGGACCGGGGTCCACAGTTCACTAGAGGTGTCTCTCCCATAAGATAAAAGCATGTTGGGTGAACAAATTACAGTCGGGCAATTGACAAATAGAGAGAGCATAACAATGCACATACATGTCATGATAAGTATAGTGAGATTTAATTGGGCATTACGACAAAGTACATAGACCGCCATCCAACTACATCTATGCCTAAAAAGTCCACCTTCAGGTTATCGTCCGAACCCCCTCCGGTATTAAGTTGCAAAGCAACAGACAATTGCATTAAGTATGGTGCGTAATGTAATCAATAACTACATCCTCGGACATAGCATCAATGTTTTATCCCTAGTGGCAATAACACAACACAACCTTAGAACTTTCTGTCACTGTCCCAGGTGTCAATGCAGGCATGAACCTATCGAGCTTAAATACTCCCTCTTGGAGTTACTAGCATCAACTTGGCCAGAGCCTCTACTAATAACGGAGAGCATGCAAGATCATAAACAACACATATGCAATAACTTGATAATTAACATAACATGGTATTCTCTATCCATCGGATCCCGACAAACACAACATAGAGTATTACGGATAGATGATCTTGATCATGTTAGGCAGCTCACAAGATCCAACAATGAAGCACAATGAGGAGAAGACAACCATCTAGCTACTGCTATGGACCCATAGTCCAGGGGTGAACTACTCACTCATCACTCCGGAGGCGACCATGGCGGTGTAGAGTCCTCCGGGAGATGAATCCCCTCTCCGGCGGGGTGCCGGAGGAGATCTCCGGAATCCCCCGAGATGGGATAGGCGGCGGCGGCGTCTCCGGAAGGTTTTCCGTATCGTGGTTTTTCGCATCGGGGGTTTCGCGACGGAGGCTTTAAGTAGGCGGAAGGGCGAGTCGGAGGGCCGACGAGGGGCCCACACCATAGGGCGGCGCGGCCCCCTTGTCCGCGCCGCCTTGTGGTGTCGCCACCTCGTGGCCCCACTTCGTATGCTCTTCGGTCTTCCGGAAGGTTCGTGGCAAAATAGGCCCCTGGGACTTGATTTCGTCCAATTCCGAGAATATTTCGTTACTAGGATTTCTGAAACCAAAAACAGCAGAAAACAACAACTGACACTTCGGCATCTTGTTAATAGGTTAGTTCCAGAAAATGCACGAATATGATATAAAGTGTGCATAAAACATGTAGGTATCATCAATAATATGGCATGGAACATAAGAAATTATCGATACGTCGGAGACGTATCAATGGCGTGTTGGCAAATAGAGGGAGAAATCCCCTTCAAGTCATCAAGAGTCTAGCCAATAGCACCTCGGTGTTTCTTCAGTATTTCCAATAACCTTTCTTCTTCAAACTCTGAAAGCTTAGAACTAATAATAACAGGATATATTTTCTTATCATCCATATGAGCATATTTAAGATTATCAGGCAATGGTTTTAAATCAAAGACAGGATCTTCCTTTGGTGGTGGTGTTATACCCAGATCTTCCACCGGTAAATCATGCTTAAGAATAGGTTGACGAAGGAAAATTTCATCAAGCTCATCTCTTTCTTCCCTAAAAACTTCACTCTCACTATTCTCCAAATGTTGCTGCAAAGGATTACTAGGAGCAAGAGCAATAGATGCACACTGTTCAACTTTAAAATCACTATTAGGCGAATCGATTTTATAAGGAGTTTTGGTAAATTTAGAGAAGTTAAACTCATAAGATTCACCAGCAAATTTAGTCAAAATTTTCTCTTTCTTGCAATCTATAATAGCTCCACAAGTATTTAGAAAAGGTCTACCAAAAATGATAGGACAATATTTACTAGCAGCAGAACCAAGTACCAAAAAGTCAGCAGGATATTTAATCTTACCACATAGAACTTCCACATCTCGAACAATACCAATTGGAGAGATAGTTTCTCTATTAGCCAGCCGAATAACCACATCAATATCTTCAAGTTCACAAGAACCAATTTCGTGCATAATCTCCGTGTAAAGCTCATAAGGAATAGCACTAATACTTGCACCAATATCACATAAACCATAATAACAATGATCACCAATTCTAACAGATAGCATAGGAACACTAGCTTGCTTGGACTTATTAGGATGTGAAACAATATTAGAGGCATCTTCACGAGAAAATAATATGACCATCCTCCACATTTTCAGTCACAAGATCTTTAACAATTGCAACAGCAGGTTCAACTTTTATTTGTTCTTCGGGTTCTATAGGTTTCTTTTCACTTTTATGAACCGCACTATTTATAACAGAGTACTCCTTCATTTTAGTAGGGAAAGGAGTTTTTTCAATATAAGCTTCAGGAATAACATGATCAACAGCTTCAACTACAACACATTTATTTATAGATGAATCAATTTTATCTTTATACGGTTCATGATACTTATCAAAGTTCTTCTTAGGAAATTCATAATGAGAAGCAGAAGCTTTATAAAGATTTTCAGCAACTTGAGAATCAAGACCATAAGTAGCACTCATATTACGAAATTTATCAGTATCCATAAAAGCTTCAATGCATTTATAATCATAATTTATACCTGATTCTCTATCCTTGTCATTCTCCCATCCTTCAGTATTTTCTTGGATCCGATTAAGAAGGTCCCTTTTAAACTCTTCCTTGTTGCGTGTAAATGATCCAGAACAAGAAGTATCCAGCAAGGTCTTGTCTTGAAAAGAAAGTCTTGCATAGAAATTATCAATAATAATATTACCAGGAAGCTCATGAATGGGGCATTTGAGCATTAAAGACTTCAATCTCCCCCACGCTTGGGCAATACTCTCTCCTTCATGAGGCCAAAAATTATATATGCGATTCCGATCTTTGTGAATCTCACTTGGAGGATAGAACTTAGAATAAAACCGGGGCACAATATCATTCCATTCAAGAGAATCCCCATTATCCAGTAATTTATACCAATGCGCCGCTTTACCAGACAGCGATATAGAGAATAGTTTCTTCCTCACTTCATCCATAGCAATACCTGCACACTTGAATAAACCGCATAATTCATGTAAGAACAGTGAATGATCTCCGTGGTGGACAGTTCCATCCCCGTATAACGGTTATCCACTACACGTTCAATAATTTTCATAGGTATTTTGTATGGTATTTCTTCCTTACCTGGCGCCTCATCCACTACCTTTGCAGTAGTAGTAGATTTCCCAAATAAACACTCAAGAGAAGATCTCTCCATAATGAATTATGGCAGCAGACAGAAATAAAATCAGCACAAACAGTAGAAATTTCCCTTACCAATTCCACTTACCAATAGCGCTTCACTCCCCGGCAACGGCGCCAGAAAATAGTCTTGATGACCCACAAGTATAGGGGTGTATCGTAGTATCTTCGATAAGTAAGAATGTCGATCCCAACGAGGAGCAGAAGGTGTTGACAAGCAGTTTCGATGAAGGATTCACTCGTAAATGCTCACAGACAAGTATTCAGGGGGTTTTGATGTAACAGATGAATAAAGTACGAGTAAGTAAAGTGCGAGAGTAATAATTGCAGCGAGTGGCCCAATCCTTTTTAGCACAAAGGACAAGCCGGTTTGTTTACTTATAATAACCAAACGTTCTCGAGGACACACGGGATTTTAGTCTAGTGCTTTCGCTACATACGGCTAATTAATCTTCATTGTTTTGATAAGTGTTGTGTGGGTGAACCTATGCTAATGTACCGCCCTTCCTAGGACTAATACATACTTGTGATTATACCCCTTGCAAGCATCCGCAACTACAAGAAAGTAATTAAGATAAATCTAACCACAGCCTTAAACTGCGAGATCCTCGCTATCCCTCCCGCATCGATATACCAACGGGGCTCAGTGTTTCGTCACTCCGGCAACCCCGCAATTGGCAAACGAGTACAAGATGCATTCCCCTAGGCCCATAAAGGTGAAGTGTCGTGTAGTCGACGTTCACACGACACCACTAGAAGAATAACACCACAACTTAAATATCATAACATTGAATATTACTCAACCATACTTCACTACTAACATTTAGACTTCACCCATGTCCTCAAGAACTAAACGAACTACTCACGAGACATCATATGGAACATGATCAGAGGTGATATGATGATGAATAACAATCTGAACATAAACCTTGGTTCAACGGTTTCACTCAATAGCATCAATAACAAGTAGAAATCAACGCCGTGAGAGTTTCCCCTATTAAACAATCAAGATCAAACCCAAATTGTTACAGCGGTGACGGCGTGCAGCGGTGGAGACGGTGGTGATGATGATGAAGATGATGATGATGGTGATGGAGATGATGTCCAGCTCGATGACGGTGACGATGGTGTCGATTTCCCCCTCCGGGAGGGA
This sequence comes from Lolium rigidum, assembly GCF_022539505.1. Taxonomy (NCBI): domain Eukaryota; kingdom Viridiplantae; phylum Streptophyta; class Magnoliopsida; order Poales; family Poaceae; genus Lolium; species Lolium rigidum. The sequence goes on along the minus strand of NC_061510.1, from coordinate 241,895,086 downwards.
ATTTCCCGGCGGATCTCAGCCTGCCGGAGAGCTCTTTCTCTCTCGGTGTTCTCCGCCCCGCAGAGGCGGCTGTGGCTCTTCGCGATGTACCCCTGGAGCTTAGGTTTTCGGGACGAAGACATACGCGAAGAAAAGGAGGCGAGAGGGGGCTGTGGGCCCCCTCCTCACAAGGCGGCGCGGCCAGGCCTTGGGCCGCGCCGGCCTATGAGGTGGGCCCACCTCGGGTCCCCTCGGCTCCCCCTTCTGGCTCCCTTCGTCATCTGGAAAAATAGGATTTTTCATATAATTTCCGTCAACTGTTGATCTTTCGAAATATTGCATTCTGACGGTGCTTTTTCCAGCAGAATCCTGGCTACGGTGCGCGATCCCCAAATAATCATGAAACATGCAAAATTGATGAAATAACATAAGTATCATCTCCAAATATGAAATATATCAATGAATAACAGCAAATTATGATATAAAATAGTGATGCAAAATGGACGTATCAATGGGCCACCAGGACGGCGCACCAGAAGGTTCCTTGACGGGCAAGACAAGGAAGCGATCGAACAAGGAAAGATCGGATCTAAAACTACTGTAAACCTAGTCGTACTCGGTGAGACCTCTTGAGACCTAGCCTCCTATATAAAGGCCAGGAGAGGGGCTGCCGAGGGACACGATCAATCTTAGCAATCTTAGCCAACAAAAGCTCAGAGCTAGGTCACCTTAGCAATAGTCATCTCGACGAGATCTCAGCCGAACTATTCGGCACCCCATTGTAACCCATTATCATCATAATCAAGAACAGACAGGCAGGACGTAAGGGTTTTACCTCATCGAGGGCCCCGAACCTGGGTAAATCGCTCTCCCCACTTGTCTGTGAACCGATGTCTCGTGTCAGCTTGCAGGATTCCATCGGAGGGCATTAACGAGGAGTACCCTCGACATTCTCCTGTTGACAAGGGGCCGTCAGGCTTCTTTGCTGCCGAAGATGACCTGGAACTGTGAGCATCTTTACCCCTTCATAATTTGTCCTTTGTCATTTTGTATGCTAATCATCATTTTTTTTAAGTAGCTCTGATGATTATCATGTTCCTCTCGCAAAGAGGGCCAAATTATCTGCTGAAAGAACAACATCAGCTAAGGAACCGAATCCTTCTCCTGCCAAGTCGACGCCTCCCACGAGGACAGCCGTGGAAAAAATTCCAGTGTCGAAGGTTATTCCTCCTGGCGATGCTCCTACTTCATTGGCTGCCCGCGACCATGTAAGTATTCACTCTACCTTGTTTTGCTGAATTTTCTTCATGTCGACTGAGTCTCCCTGATTTCCCTTGCTGCAGCCGATTTATGCCACAGTCGATGCTGTGGTAGATTTCGCTGAGCAGTTTACCCGACTGGAGGTTGAAAACGCCCAGCTTTGGAAGACTGTCAAGTCTTCGGCTGATCAAGTGCTGGAGGCCAACAGGCTTGCCGCCGACGCCAATAAGGAAAATGCCTTGCTGAAGGAGGAGCTGTCGAAGTTGAAGCAGCAGATGAAGGACGAACAGGACGCCAGGCGTGCGGCAGCGGTTGCAGTCGATAAAAAGGAAGGCGTCCTCCGTGAATCCATCAAGGATTTATTGGGTAAAGTTCACGACACATAGTCTCTTTCTTGGTATTTCCTTACTGACCACTGATCTGTCTTTCTTTCAGAGGCTGCCAATATAACCGTCACTCGACGCCATCAGCTTCGGGAGGACTCCACATCCGATGCCCTTTCGCTTGCTGCTGAGTCTAACGTCCAAGTCCTCGGGCTTCTGCAAAAGACTAGAGGAGCATTGTCGAAGCTGTACCCGATGATCTTTCCGAAGATGAAGCAGGACAGAACTCTTGGCGAGATGGCGGATGCTTTTCTTGTTGATTCTTCCGAGCCCGTGGAGGTATCAAAATGCTGTTCCCGCTTGTATGGGGTGGTTCTTACTTTCCAGCTGCTAATGGGTCATGGGATGGGGTCTGACTTGGAGAAGTTATCTAAGGTATTGCCTGTCGATGATAACAACCATTTAGTCGACCTTGAGCCCTACAAAAGATCAGCAGTAACTTGTGCCAATCAACTCCTGAAGCTGGTAGATGAAGCACAGGCCAAGCCTGCTCCTGAAGCTGCCCCTGACTCATCGTCTGCCCCTCCTTGAACTTTTGCTTCATTAATTGTAAATAAGACCAATCGTAATCTGACTTAGTCCTGTTTTATTTTGGCTCTGTTGCCAATTTAAAACAATCTTTTGAATGTAACATATATGGAAAGCACTCCCGATGGGAGTTTTATGTTAATGTCGTTCTGAATCGAAGATTGTACTGCAGATTCCTTCATCTTCTTCTCGTGCCGAGCTTTTTCCAAATCCTTCGACTAACGATGAATCTGACCTTGTTCGCCGCTTACATCACCAAGTGTCTCGTTTAAACAAAGACATTACTTCTATCCGGGCCATGGCAGCGTTGGTGAAGAAAAATGGCGAAATAGCAACTGCTATTGAGCAGTATGCTCTCGATGGTCTTCATGCCGCTACCGAAAGTTTGGGCTGTAAGTGTTACATCTTCTGATTCTTGACGTAGCTCGGATATTCTCCTTAACTGATATTCGTTCCTTTTCAGTTGTATCTTCAGATAAATCCGAGGAGAACAGGAAGATCCATGAAAAGGTCGAAGCGATGACTGATGTTGCTCACTCGAAGCACGATTTGTGGCTGCATCGTCCGAAGGCTGTTATCATGGCGAAGTTTGAGCACCGGGTGGAGAAGGCGCATTACTACTTTGATAAGTTCCACGCTCATCTCACGATGGTTTGGAAAACTTTGTTTCCTCTGGACCAAGCACCCGAAACTTTATCTGCCCTATTCACCCGATTCAAGTCCGCTGAAAGGATTCGACAGTTGGTGCGGAAAGAAATTTTGGCTGGTGCTGAACTTGCTTTTGCTTCGGTATTGGCACGCCATCCATCTTTAGACTTGAGAGCCGTAGCAAACACCGAGAGGAGTTTAGGCCAGTATTATGATATTGCTAGAGGTCCTGCTTATACCATTATTTCTCGGATGGAGTCATGCCTTGAAAAGGATCTGAGGGCCCAAGGGAACCGGGGAGCCCAATCATGAATGTAATAACCTTGTACCTGCATAAGATTGTTTTGTACAAATTTACTGCGTGCATTGCACGCTATGTTAGTTTGATTGATATTTTATTGTCGAGGGCGGCTGAGTGATCAGTTCAACCTGCTCTATCGACGACTTCGTTGAATTTTGCAACGTTATTGCGAAGCATATATGTAAGTTTTGTAAGAGCGAGACCCATCGACTTAGTTGAGGGAATTAGACGCTTGGCTTCGTCACGCGGTGCACCGGTTTGAGCCTTATTTTTTGATAATGTAACCATCGACTGCAGCACCCGCGTATTTTCTCGAGGCTTGGATTGGTTGTTTTTGTGTATCATTAATCTTAGCTCCCGTTGAGAGTATTTAATTAATGATACTGCGTAAGCGTATTTTTTTTAGGCCGACGCTCCCGATGGGAGTAAGAGCCAATGGTAAGGGCCCCAAACGATCTGTTCGGGTGATAGGGCCTGGATTGAAAAAAAGGTAGAAAACCTGATTAGACTTTTATTCATAATGCAAAAGCAACCCTAAGAGCTGTCGAAATAAAAAGCGATTGTGTCCTATGTATAGAAGCGTCACAACTGTGCGATGTTCCATGGATTCCCGACATCTTTTCCTGAAGCCGGGTTTTTGAGTCGATATGCTCCTCCTGGTATCACTTCAGTGACGATGTATGGTCCTTCCCATGGAGATTCAAGTTTCAAGGGTCTTTCTTGCTTTAGCCGAAGTACCATATCCCCAACATTAAAGCTTCGACTGCGTATTTGTCGGCTGTGATAATTTCTCAACGCCTGTTGGTATACCGTCGTTCTTGCCAAGGCGATATCTCGCGCCTCGTCAAGGAGGTCGACAGCATCTTGCAGCGCGATGTTGGAAGAGGACTCTGTGTATGCTGTCACCCAAGGAGCTTCAAACCGGACGTCGGCTGGTAGAACTGCTTCGGCTCCATGCTCCAAGAAGAAGGGGTGTATTGAGTCGACCAGTTGGGTGTAGTACGCAAACTCCAGAGTACAGATGGTAACTCCTCGACCCAGGCTCCAGCTGCGCCTGTAAGGCGTTTCTTAAGGCCATCTCCTATTAGACCATTGATCCTTTCCACCTGGCCGTTGGTCTGCGGGTGGGACACTGATGCAAACTTCAATTTGATTCCTCCGTCATCACAAAATTTTCTGAACTCCTTGGAATCAAAGTTAGAACCGTTGTCTGTGACGATACTATGGGGCATACCAAATCGGCAAGTTATTCCTCTGAAAAACTGAACTGCTGTTCGGCTTTCTGGTTTCGAACGGGTACTGCCTCGATCCACTTGGTGAATTTGTCGACTGCGGCCAGTAAGTACGTGTGCCCTCCAGGTGACGACCTTGGCAGTTGTCCGACTTGGTCGAGTCCCCACTGAGCAAAGGGTCATGCCAATGGTATTGTCATTAGATCTGTCGCGGGGGCGTGCGGTTTTGGAGAAAAGCCATGACAAGGGTCACATCTCATAACTAGATCTCGAGCATCCGACGCTGCCGTTGGCCAGTAAAATCCTGCCCTGAAGGCCTTGGCCACAAGGGCCCTGCTTCCTGGATGGTGTCCGCAGGTTCCCTCGTGTATCTCGCGCAACAGTGCTTTTCCATCATCAATGGCGATGCACCTTTGGAAGATACCCGAGATGCTACGCTTGTAAAGCTCGCCATTTACCACAGTGAAGGCTTTTGACCGCCTGACAATTCGCCTTGCTTCCACAGAATCCTCCGGCAGCTCTTGCTTCGTCAGATACGCTAGGAATGGTTTGGTCCATAATGGCTCGAGGAGGAGGACTTGCTCTTCTGATGGAGGCGAGGGTTCTTCAACAGTTTGTTGTTGGCTTGCCTCTAATTCATCAGTCGTCATTTCCAAAGGTGCCGAAGCTTTCTCTTTTATTGATCGCTGAGTAATGACTTCGTAGAACACTCCGTCTGGGATGGGGGAGCACATGGACCCGATATTCGCCAGAGTGTCGGCTTCCTCGTTGCTAGCTCTGCTGATATGTTTGAGTTCACATCCTTCAAATTTGGCTTCCATATTTTGGTACAACTGTCGATAGGCGATCATGTTGTTACTGACCGCGTCGCATAAGTTCATCGACTGCTGCACCACCAAATTTGAGTCGCCATAGATTTCTAGGCGAGTTGCCCCGCACGCCTTCGCCATCTTCATTCCATGCAGCAGTGCTTCGTATTCTGCTTCATTGTTCGTCGGCAGGGAGAAATTCATACGTAGTATGTACTTCATCTTATCTCCCTGTGGTGATATCAGTATCACTCCTGCTCCTGCGCCCGTGCTCCGTTTTGACCCGTCGAAATACATTGTCCATGATCCCGACATGTCGGGTGCTGCTGGTGTCTGTGACTGGATCCAATCTGCCATGAAATCTGGGAGGACTTGGGATTTTATCGTTGTTCGATTAACGTAAGTTATGTCGTGTGGCGCTATTTCGATGGCCCATTGGGACACTCGACCCGTGGCTTCTGGATTAGTCATTATGTTCTTCAATGGTGCTTCACTTACGACGATAATCGGATGCTCCGTGAAATAATGTCGCAGCTTGCGAGCCGACTTCCATACTGCGTATGCCATCTTCTGATGATGGGGGTATCTCTGCTTTGCGGGTGTGAGTACTTCACTGAGGTAATACACAGGCCTCTGAACACCGTGGATTTTTCCTGCTTCTTCTCGCTCGACAACCAAAACGCTGCTGAAGACTTGTGCTGTTGCGGCTATGTACATAAGCAACGTTTCCTTCTCGCACGGAGTTACAAGGACTGGGGACGTTGACAAGATTTTCTTCAGGTTGTCGAAGGACTCCTGCGCCTCCTTTGTCCACTCGAACTTTTCTGACTTTTTCATCAAGTTGTAGAAGGGCAAAGCTTTTTCTCCTAGCTTGGCGATGAATCTACTGAGGGCTGCTAATCGTCCTGCCAACTGCTGCACCTGGTGCAAATTCTTTGGCGGCTCCATGTCGAGAATAGCTTTGATCTTCAAAGGGTTTGCTTCAATCCCTCCGGCTGATATGAAGTACCCGAGTACTTGTCCCCCTGGCACTCCGAAGAAACATTTTTTGGGATTCAGCTTGATTTTATACTTGTCTAGGTTGTCGAAAGTTTCCCGTAAATCATCGATGAGAGTGGCGGCGTGCTTCGTTTTCACCACGATATCGTCGATGTAGACTTCGATGTTCCTCCCAATCTGCTCTCCGAGGCAGGCCTACATGCAACGTTGATAAGTTGCTCCTGCGTTTTTCAACCCGAAGGTCATGACGTTGTAACAGAAAACGCCGTGTGGGGTGATGAACGCGGTTAGCTCCTGGTCTTCTTTCTTCAGTTTGATCTGATTATACCCGGAGTATGCATCAAGGAAGGAGATGCGATCGCATCCGGCTGTGGAGTCGACTATCTGATCAATACGAGGCAGCGGGATGTGGTCTTTCGGACAGTGTTTATTAAGGCTGGTGTAATCGATACACATGCGCAGAGCGGTGGTATCCTTTTTGGGCACCATGACAGGGTTGGCCACCCACTCAGCTTCCTTGAGCTCCCGAATGAATCCTGCTTTACGGAGTCGGCTGATTTCTTCGCCAATTGCTCTCCTCTTTGGTTCGGAAAATCGGCGCATTGACTGCTGCACTGGTTTGGCTGTCGGGTCAACATTAAGGGCGTGCTCAGCGAGTTCCCTGGGGATACCTGGCATGTCGGATGGTTCCCATGCAAATATCTCCCAGCGCTCACGGAGGAACTCGATGAGCGCGCCTTCCTATGCGCCAGTAAGGTCAGCCGACGTATTGACCGTTTTCTTCGGGTCAGTGGGGTGCACCTGCAGCTTCTTGGCTTCCTTTGCAGCGTCAAACTCGTCGGAACTTACGTTTCGATTGTCGGCTGGTGGTTGCGTGTGATCTGTAACGGTGTCGATCGCGTTGAGTTCTTCCTTGGCTCCGAACTTCGAGGCGATCTTCTGGAACTCCCTGTCGCAGTTGTCCGATCGAGCAAAGCTTCCATGAACGGTTATTGGGGTCCCGTTGTTGCCTGGCATCTTCAGTTTCAGGTACGCATAATGAGGTACGGCCATGAATTTGTCATACGCGGGCCTGCCGAGGATGGCGTGATACTGAGACTCTCAGTTGACTACTTCGAACTCGATCTTCTCTTTCCTGAAATTGCTGGGCGTGCCGAAGACTACGTCCAATGATGTTTTACCAAGAGAATAAGCGGGTCGAGTCGGTATAATGCCGTGGAACCCCGTGTCGACTCTCTTAGCATATCGACTGTTAGACCCATTGCTCTCATTGTGCTGGCGAATAGTAGGTTCAAGCCACTTCCTCCATCCATGAATACTTTGCTCATATTGTACCCTCCAATCTGTGCTTCAAGGACAAGGGTCGCGTGGCCGGGCCTTGGAACAGCTTTCGGATGATCCGCCCTGCTGAAGGAGATACTCTGATCTGACCAGTCGATGAAATCAGGTGTATCAACCATGGCGACTTCCGCATATTTTACTTCTCGGGAGAACTTCTTGATTTCTCTCTTTGAAAAGCTGGTTTTATGGATCATGTTGACTTGCCCGCATGGTTCCGGAAACACCTCGGTTGGTGCATGCTCGTCTCCTCCTGCTGGTACGTACGGTTCCGGTACATATGGTTCTGGTGGATAACTGTAGGACCCCGCCCTTCTCTCCATTGCGTGAACTCTTGACATGGCCTCGGCCCTGAGGTCATCGCAGAACTGCCGAATTTCCAGAAAATGTCGACAGTTCCTTAACAGGTGACTGGATTTCTCTCGACCGTCCTTCGGATCAATGTAAGAGTGAAGGTAGCATGGTGCCTCGAGTTGCTCCGTAGCCGATAGATACGGTGAACGGGTGCGACCCCTGATTGATGACGTGTCGTGGCATCCTTGTTCGAACTGACGAAGGTGAGCTGCTGTTCGTCCTTCCTCCTCGCGGTGCGAGCCCCTTCGTCTTTTCCTCTGTCCTGCCATGACGTCGAAACTTCCTCGCTTGTTCTCTTGTATGCTCCTGGGTGGAACTTCTAGGGTTGCTGTTGGAGGAACACCTTCCGAAGCCGCGGCCTTTAGGTCGGATGCGCCGGCCCTAGGGAGGCGAAGAAAACCTCCGGAGTCGATGATGAAGTGGACACCACCGAAAGTAGCATCCATGTCGCGAGATGATCCCACAGGGATCGGGTGAAGTGCTTCGTGGTGCGGCACGAACTCGAAGGACCCGCAGCGGATTGAATCTCTTGGTTCTGCTGGCGTTGGTGATTCGAGTAAGAACGCTGCGGACGTGACTGGTACTGCCGATGACTTGCCTGGTGCCGACAGGTTTCCCACAGACGGTGCCAATTGTCGAGGGTACTCCTCGGCAATGCCCTCCGATTGGGGCTTAGGGTTGACGGAATCCTGCAAGCTGACACGAGACATCGGTTCACAGACAAGCGGGTAGAGCGATTTACCCAGGTTCGGAGCCCTCGATGAGGTAAAACCCTTACGTCCTGCCTGTCTGTTCTTGATTATAAAGATATTAGGTTACAATGGGGTGCCGAATAGTTCGGCAGAGATCTCGTCGAGAGGCTAAGTGCTATGATGACCTAGCTCTAGACTTTTGGTGGCTAAGATTGCTAAGATTCGTTGTGTTCCTCGGCAGCCCCTCTCCTGGCCTTTATATAGGAAGCCAGGTCTCAAGAGGTCTAACCGAGTACGACTAGGTTTACAATAGCTTTAAATCTAATCTTTCCTTATTCGGCTGCTTCTTTGTCTTGCCTGTCAAGGAATCTTCTGGTGCGCCATCCCAGTGGCCCGTCTTGCCTCCAAGTGCCTTCATGGGCCTCCAACTAGACAATACAGGATAGGGCAATGTCGGTTACCCGAAGGGTAATGCCCACGTTAGCGCCGCCTGGAGGGAGAGCTCGATGGCGTGTAGAATCTGCGCCTCTTCGCGGGCACGGGCGTCGTCCTGGAGCTTCTTCTCCGACTCGAAGGACTCGACGAGCGCGCGTTGCTGATCGGCCGTCTCGTCCGGGTGCGGCCCGTCGTCGTCGGACCACTCGAACTCGTCGTCGTTGTCGTCCTCCACCTCGGTCTCCTCCGCCTTGGCCTCCTCCTCCATTGGTGCATCGTCCTCCACATCTGTTGGCGCCTCCATCATCGCCGCCGCCAACACGTCGGCCTCCGCCGCCAACTGGTCTGCCCGCCTCCCCCAGATCGCCGCCAGCGCCGCCTCCCACTGCCGACGCTCCTCCGCCGCCAGCTGCCGCTGGTGCTCGATCGACTCCCGCCGCCGGCGCTCGATCGACTCCCGCCGATTTCGGTACAGCGCATCCCGCTCAACGAGCTGGCGCTCGTCAGCCCACCGCTACTCCATCTCCGCTCGGTACCGGCACCGTCGCGCCTCCTGTCCCGTCGAGGCGTCAGACGCCGCAACGGTGGCGCCCTGCTGCTCCCGCCACGCTGCTGCCGCCGCCGCGGCCTCGCCAGCAGCGGGGCCATGGGCGCAGAACGCCGCCAGATCCGCCGCCTGCGCCGCCTCCCGCTGCTGCATTGCCTCCCGCCGCTGCTGACGGTGTGCACGCCATCGCTCTTCCCGGGCCGCTGCTGAGGGGTCGGTGTCGACCTGCGTTTCCGGGACTGCAAGTGGAGGAGACGGCGGTGGAGGGAAGTGGCCAGCGCCGGGGCAGTTCGCCATTGCTACTGGTGGTGGAGGAGACGGCGGTGGAGCGACGAGGGCGGTGTTTGTTGCCGGCGGGGTGTGGTGGCTACCATTGAGCCGGGAGACCTTTTATAGACGCCAGCGTCGGGAAGAAAGCGCGGGAACAGGCGAGAAGAGGCGGGAAGATTGCACGGGAACGGGCGGTGGCGTGCGAACGCCGGCGATGCGTGGAGGCTGCGCAGCACCGACGAGACGTCCCGCCTGCCCCTCCGTCGCCATTAAGGCAAAGATGCCGCCGTGTGTCACTGCGCGCGAATAACTTCCGTCGCGAGGTAGGCGACGGTTAGGTTAAAATTAACTGTGCCGCTGACGGGTCGGCCCCGCCACTCCCCGCCTCGCTTTTCGTTGTGTCCGGCGTGCCCGGAGCGTCCCCTGTGGGACGGGGACGGGCTCGGACGCCGGACACCGTATGGGGGCGCGCCGGACAAAAATGGGCTTTGGGGGACGCGGCTGGAACGGTTTTTTTGTCCGGCGCGCCCCAAATCCCTTTGGGGGATGCGGCTGAAGATGCTCTAAGTCGCAGATGTAGGCCGCCGTACGCCGCCGGAGGATCAACCAGCATCTGCTGCTGTTTGTGTGTCATCACCACCTGCCACGGATCGCCTGCCAGTTGATGGTGGTCGAGGAGGAAATGTTCAACCAGATAATCAAGAGTTGGCCGGCCATGGCAACTTGATCGCCGGAGTGGTGAACAAAGATCTAGGTGCAAAGTCGCCGGCGGGATGATGATATCGTGAGTAAGCCGGCGCGGCAGACGAATGCGGTGGCGGCGAGATATATTGTGGCGTGGAAGGGCGGCTTCAAAGTTCAAAGGGTTTGGGGCGCGCGACGGTTGGAGCAGACACGTCCGGCGGACCGCGCCCGCGTTTTGCCTGGCGTGCTGGCGGTCGGAGGACAGGGCGGGAAGACGGCGATTTGAGAAGGGCCATCTGGGCTTGTTTCTTGTTTCTTTCCCTTTTTTTTCTCTTGACCAGTGTTTCTTTCCTCCTTTTTGTTTTTCTTTCTTTCGACCAGTGTTTCTTTCGTCATTTTTCTTCTTTCGAGGGAACCTGTGTTTATTTCCTTTTGAAGCAACAATACTCTCGTGTGTGCTGATGATTTCGCAAGCTAGCTCAACACTCGGCGAGCGCGAATATAATGAACATGCGCCTCTCCGACGTGCTGCCTCCTCCACCTCGGTCAGTTACCGACTGGCCGAGTCTGAGGTCGACTACCCGATGTCCACCGACGACGACTACCAGGCGTTGATGGTCGCCGAGTTCGGCCCGCTGATGCCGGTGCTCACCCAGGAGGAAGTCCTAGCGGCCATGGTTGCCGACGAAACCGAAGTCCATGCGCCCCTGCTGCCAGAGGACGACGAATCGCAGGCCATGATCCCCGACGACAACAAAGAGGATCGCAACAAGAGAAAGAGTCCGCCGCCGCCTTCTGCAGAGGACTCCATCGACGAGCCGATCCCACGGCCGTCCAAGCGGGCCAAGGTGCCGTCGCCAAGGGCTATGAACAAGATGATGGCGACCCGCATCCTGGAGCGGAACCACACCGCGCCCAAGCCCTCCGAATCCGCCCTGTGGTGCCAGTGCAATGAGCTCCCACCAGGTTCCCGCCGCTGCGCTCTGCACCAGTACGCGCCGTTCTGGCGGTGGATGCTGGAACACGACCAGGTCCCACCCATCGGGAGCGACGACGGCATCACGGTGCCCAAGACGAAGACCGATAGCAACAGGATTGTCGCCAAGTACATCCGCTGGCGCAGGACGGTGTGGATGCCGAGCCTCTTCTACGTCGAGCATGCCCAGCTGAAGATGAAGCTCTAGGAGGAGGAGGAGGACTTCTGGGTACTTGCCGCTTCTATATGTGTTGCCGTGGATCGGCCATCGCTGCCCACAAAGGGCGGACTCTCGAGTTCAGAATTCATTTCTATTACCGCGCATTGCTGCGCCATTGTTTCTTTTTGTTGTCGACAATTTCCCTTGTTTTAAACTCTGAATGAAAACAATATGAGTTGGCCTTATGGACATGCTATTGCTCACGATCTAATTGTTCAGTGCATCGCTCTTGTAGCCTTCCAACACGATCCATGTAAGTGTTGGCCCCATCATACGTGTACGTGCAGAAGTTTATGGCACCAAAGGGGAAACCATAGACAAATAAACAGAGCATTTCATGTGTATATTTTGTATCGACCATACAAACCATTTCATTAGATGGTCTTGCCCCTGTTGCAAAAAACACTTACAAGTAACTTGCTATTTTCCAGAAGGAAAGTCGTTAAGAAGGGAGAGGACACACTTGGGTTCAGCCTATGATGTCTAGGACAAGAATTTTTATCCTACTGCAGTCAGATCTAACCAATTAAGGTCAAATCATTGAGGGTGTTATAAAAGCGACAGGCAAATAACAAAGAATGACAGAAGAAAACGCAGCGGAAACACGGGATTTAACGTGAAAACCCCTTCCAACATAGAAGGGGAAAAAACCACGGGCGCCAGTCAGCAAAACTTCACTATATCGGGGAGTGTTTACGAACGCCGTGAGTTATCTTATAATCTGATAAACCCTAGCCGGCGGCTTACAAGATGTATATATAGGCGGTGGCCTCGCTCGTCAGAAGTTAGCCTCCCTTTAGTATATGAATTTGGATCACAATATAACACGGGGCACAAGTCCAACACATTCTACAAAAAGAAGGGCATACGTTCGTCATTGTTGGTTCCGACCAGCGGAAGGCAAATCTCAGGTTTTCAACCTAGTGAAGTGGTGTTCCAATCTGAAAAAAATGACTAGCGGGGGTGAATAGATGACTACTGATTTTAGAGAAAGTTGTCACTTTATCAATTTAGAGAAAGTGTTGTCGACAATTTCCCTTGTTTTAAACTCTGAATGAAAACAATATGAGTTGGCCTTATGGACATCGCATTGTTCACTGTCCAATTGTTCATTGGGTGGCTCTTGTAGCCTTCCAACGATCCATGTAAGTGTTGGCCCCATCATACGTGCAGAACACACGAGCTTTGGTCTTCTCTCGTATGCTGACTGAAACATTGCAAACGTTTATTTGTCTCAACTGACTAATTGTACCTGCAGAATAATGATAGTAGCACATATATGCCCATCTGAACACTCATGAAAAGACAATACCAAATTTTAATTATATTCGAGTGCAGATCTGATATATCATATGTATGCATACATTTGTGACATAGCTTTATTTGATAGCCATACATAAAACAGAGGGTGATACACAAAAGAAAAGAATATGTAGCTTTTCTTGGTTATGTCTTTGTCTTCGTGATGATGTGATGATGAGGTACATTGCAAGGATATGTATTTCTACGACGACGTCGACTTAGACATGGAGAATGTCGATGGCATGCACTGTCACGACATGGCGCACTTCCTCAAGGAGTTCTCGGGTAAGAGGAGAAAATACAAGCAAGTCCACCCAGCGGAGACGCCGCCACAGTGCCCGTTCTCGGTCGCGTCGCTCATGCGTGCAGTTCTACAGCAACCCATCGTGCATGTACAACGACACTGCCGTCGTTGGCAACCTGGAGAGTTATGTTTTGCTCGAGTTTTACTACCTGCAACCGAACTACCATGAAGAACTGCTAACCTAATGAACTTGTATAGAGTAGTGGTAGTGAGGTTGAATAAATACAGAGCAATCAACTAGTAGATTTTACTGTACTAGAGAAGGTGTAAGACTGGAATACTTCACAAATGCATGGACTGGATCAATTTAACCAGTGAATATAAAGTTGGCAGTTTGGATGAAATCTACTTGATTCTCTGAAGTAGATTGAAACTCAGATATACATTGCATTTTGTAGTTATGATAGCACAAGTGTAGAAATCTGAAACAAAACAATTGGAAAAAACTTGAGAAAATAACAGTAGAAATTTGGACATCACAATAGTACCAGATCAAAACCATAACAATATGAGATCACACAACACTAGATGTGTTATCCCTTTAATTTACCTCTCGCACGATCAAGTATCGCACGTGCAACCCCTCCACATCAGCCACACATATGATATCAGAACACCACGTCAAAGTGTGATCAAGCACACTGTCAAAAGGGGAACGTGTCGATGAAGATTGGGAATCATTTTCGCAATCACCAGCTAAATTAGATCTATATGGTTGTAGATATTCGGAAACCCTTCCGCATAGGATAAGAGGTGGTGTCCACGGTGATCTCCCGACAACAACGGCTTGGGCATCAGTTCAAGGAGGATGTCTCGATCAGTGATGGCATGGAGGGACGCAGCGGTGGCTAGGGCTGGGAGGGCTGCGTATAAGTTTTGCTTTGGCTTGTCCCAACCCCATTTTTAGATAAGGGGCAGGTCGCACTACGGGAAAATCAGGCGCTGCCGTGCAGCATATCATTGCCGTGAGGCACCGCACGGCAAAGACTTCTTTGCCGTGCGACGCCAGAGGCACGCACGGCAAAGAATATGTGCACGGCAAAGTTACAGGGTGGCGCACGGCAAAGATACAGAGCACGGCAACCTCACCCGTGCCTCACGGCAACGTCCCCCCGCACGGCAAAGTCCCTCAAACACGCACGGCAAAGAAATCATGACGGCAAAGGCAAAAGAAGGCCGCACGGCAAAGAAACTGTGCTCGGCAAAGGACTGGGACGTTGCCGTGGGCTTCTCTTTGCCGTGAGGCCAGATAAAATGCACGGCAAAGGAGCCTTTGCCGTGCGACTCCTTCTTTGTCGTGCGCTATACTTCATTTTATTTGTTTTTCTTTCTATTTTATTTCATCTCATACTTATATTTATTTTTTTATTAGTTTCACTTTTTGATGAATATTTATTAGTGTTACTTAAGACAATGTGCAATACAAAATTACTCTCCATGTTCACCCCCCACATATATCAGGGTTTCGGAGCAATTAATACGCGCTTCGGAAAATCTGCTAAGTGTTATCGCCCAAATGTGAGGAAGGTCACACCGGGGAGCTACTTTTGCACAATTACACCTTGCATCACACTTTGACACATAGCATAGGCCCACATGCAAGATTTGGTGGGGTTCCGCTGTTCCGGCGGTCGTTCTCCCCCTCCTAGCTCCCCCCAAAACAGCGGAACGCGTGCCCCGGCGGGTCTACCCCCCTAGATTTCTCCGCGCGAGGGTGCACCAATGTAACTTTTAATTCTTTTAGGTTTGTTTAGGACATATACACATGGAGAACCAAGATTGGGACCCTTTGGCACATATACCCGCAGCTAGAGCCATTATCACACGATCGAGGGTGTGCCTGATCTACTGGTTAGGGTTTGGTGTAGGGTTAGGGCTAGGGTTTAGGGGGTAGGGCTAGGGTTTAGGTTAAAGGTAAGTATTTATGGTTAGGTATAGGTTTAGGGTATAGGGTTAGGGTTAGGGTTTATGATGCATGGTTCTCATGGCTCCGGCGTCGTGGTTTAGGGTTTTAGAGGGGTTTTAGTGCTCGAAGCCTCCCCAGTTTAGGGTTTAGGGTTTAGGGGAGCTACTTTTGCACCATTAGACCTTTCACCACACTTTGACACATATCATAGGTCCACATGCAAGATTTGGTGGGGTTCCGGTGCTCCGGCGGTCGTTATCCCCTCCTTCCCCCAAAACAGCGGAACATGTGCCCCGGCGGGTCTACCCCCCTAGATTTCTCTGCGCGAGGGTGCACCAATGTAACTTTTCATTCTTTTAGGTTTGTTTAGGACATATACACATGGAGAACCAAGATTGGGACCCTTTGGCACATATACCAGCAGCTAGAGCCATTATCACACGATCGAGGGTGTGCCTGATCTACTGGTTAGGGTTTGGTGTAGGGTTAGGGCTAGGGTTTAGGGGGTAGGGCTAGGGTTTAGGTTAAAGGTAAGTATTTATGGTTAGGTATAGGTTTAGGGTATAGGGTTAGGGCTAGGGTTTATGATGCATGGTTTTGCAGCTCCGGTGCCGTGGTTTAGGGTTTTAGAGGGGTTTTAGTGCTCGAAGCCTCCCCAGTTTAGGGTGTAGGGTACCGGGGAGCTACTTTTGCACCATTAGAACTTGCACCACACTTTGACACATATCATAGGTCCACATGCAAGATTTGGTGGGGTTCCGGTGCTCCGGCGGTCGTTATCCCCCTCCTTCCCCCAAAACAGCGGAACATGTGCCCCGGCGGGTCTACCCCCTAGATTTATCCGCGAGGGTGCACCAATGTAACTTTTCATTCTTTTAGGTTTGTTTAGGACATATACACATGGAGAACCAAGATTGGGACCCTTTGGCACATATACCCGCAGCTTGAGCCATTATCACACGATCGAGGGTGTGCCTGATCTACTGGTTAGGGTTTGGTGTAGGGTTAGGGCTAGGGTTTAGGGGGTAGGGCTAGGGTTTAGGTTCAAGGTAAGTATTTATGGTTAGGTATAGGTTTAGGGTATAGGGTTAGGGCTAGGGTTTATGATGAATGGTTTTGCAGCTCCGGTGCCGTGGTTTAGGGTTTTAGAGGGGTTTTAGTGCTCGAAGCCTCCCAGTTTAGGGTTTAGGGTTTAGGGGAGCTACTTTTGCACCATTAGACCTTGAACCACACTTTGGCACATATCATAGGTCCACATGCAAGATTTGGTGGGGTTCCGGTGCTCCGGCGGTCGTTATCCCCCTCCTTCCCCCAAAACGGTGGAACATGTGCCCCGGCGGGTGTACCCCCCTAGATTTCTCCGCGCGAGGGTGCACCAATGTAACTTTTCATTCTTTTAGGTTTGTTTAGGACATATACACATGGAGAACAAAGATTGGGACCCTTTCGCACATATACCCGCAGCTCGAGCCATTATCACACGATCGAGGGTGTGCCTGATCTACTGGTTAGGGTTTGGTGTAGGGTTAGGGCTAGGGTTTAGGGGGTAGGGCTAGGGTTTAGGTTCAAGGTAATTATTTATGGTTAGGTATAGGTTTAGGGTATAGGGTTAGGGCTAGGGTTTATGATGCATGGTTTTGCAGCTCCGGTGCCGTGGTTTAGGGTTTTAGAGGGGTTTTAGTGCTCGAAGCCTCCCCAGTTTAGGGTTTAGGGTACCGGGGAGCTACTTTTGCACCATTAGACCTTGCACCACACTTTGACACATATCACAGGTCCACATGCAAGATTTGGTGGGGTTCCGGTGCTCCGGCGGTCGTTATCCCCCTCCTTCCCCCAAAACAGCGGAACATGTGCCCCGGCGGGTCTACCCCCCTAGATTTCTCCGCGCGAGGGTGCACCAATGTAAATTTTCATTCTTTTAGGTTTGTTTAGGACATATACACATGGAGAACCAAGATTGGGACCCTTTGGCACATATACCCGCAGCTCGAGCCATTATCACACGATCGAGGGTGTGCACGATCTACTTGGTTAGGGTTTGGTGTAGGGTTAGGGCTAGGGTTTAGGGGGTAGGGCTAGGGTTTAGGTTCAAGGTAAGTATTTATGGTTAGGTATAGGTTTAGGGTATAGGGTTAGGGCTAGGGTTTATGATGCATGGTTTTGCAGCTCCGGTGCCGTGGTTTAGGGTTTTAGAGGGGTTTTAGTGCTCGAAGCCTCCCCAGTTTAGGGTTTAGGGTACCGGGGAGCTACTTTTGCACCATTAGACCTTGCACCACACTTTCACACATATCATAGGTCCACATGCAAGATTTGGTGGGGTTCCGGTGCTCCGGCGGTCGTTCTCCCCCTCCTTCCCCCAAAACAGCGGAACGTGTGCCCCGACGGGTCTACCCCCTAGATTTCTCCGCGCGAGGGTGCACCAATGTAACTTTTCATTCTTTTAGGTTTGTTTAGGACATATACACATGGAGAACCAAGATTGGGACCCTTTGGCACATATACCCGCAGCTCGAGCCATTATCACACGATCGAGGGTGTGCCTGATCTACTGGTTAGGGTTTGGTGTAGGGTTAGGGCTAGGGTTTAGTGGGTAGGGCTAGGGTTTAGGTAAAGATATTTGCATAGCCTTTATTCTTGCTCTTCTAATTTGAGCATGCATTCATTCATTTCATAGCATGGTACACATTTTCCTCCTTCTCTTCATGATCGAGTCTTATTTACGGCTTTCTCTCAAGGATCAGACCCACGTGAAAATGCAATACAATAATTGTACAAGTTAGTAGTTGTATTCTATGTAACCTCCTACAATGGTTTTGAGTGAACCAAAGCATACTATCTAGCCTCAAATCACTTATATCAATGTCAGCACTAAATGGTACAAAATCATCCTAGCACCCTTATAAATGATATGGTAAAAAAAAAAATGGGCGCACGGCAAAGAAGCCTGCCGCACGGCAAAGGCTGCCCTGCGCACGGCAAAGACGCCCCGCACGGCAAAGGTTCTTCGCCGCACGGCAAAGAAGCCCGCACGGCAAAGTCTGCGGATAAGATGTGGTTGGGACGCGCCCTGAGCCACAAAAACGCCCGGTCGACTCTCTCCTCGCTCACCCCCCGCGCCGCCGCCACACGCACGCAGGCCGCACGCCGCCGCCTCGATCTCCGTCGCTGCCGCGCGCTGCTGCTACTCCCCCGCCGCCGCCGCTACTGCTACTCCCCCGCCCCCTTCCCCGCCGCCGCCGTTGCTGCTCCCCACCCGCCATTGCTGCTCCCCACCCGCGCGCCATTGCTGCTCGCCGGCAGGCCGCCGCTGCTGCTCCCCACGGTCGCCGGCGCCACCACCCGAGCCGCCACCACTCGCCACCACCCGAGCCGCCACCACTCGCTCCTCGCTCACCTCCCGCGCCGACCACCACCAGAGGAGGGTAAGGTATACATGTGCCTCTTCTTTTTTTTCAAATTTTCATATTACTTATTGTATTTAGGGTAGTTAAAAAATATTATGCATGCTAATTAGTAGTTACAATAAATATGCATGAAAAATAGGGTAGTTTAGTATAGAAATTATTTTAGGAAGTGGAGGGCACAATTTATTAGAAATATTGTATTTACAATAGTGGGATTTAGAGCAAACAAATGGTCATATGATAGCCATATATATGCTTGTAAATATTCATTTTTCCGCATTTGCAGACGATGTTTCGAGGTGGACACAGGGGCCGGCGTTGTCGGGGTGCTTGAGGAGCGTTGCTCAGAGGGACCGTTTTACCGGAGGGGATTTTGCCGGAGGGTTGTCGATCTTCTTCGCCGGCTGTCGATCACGCTTCGAGGGTGAAAATCCGTTCGCCTCTTTTGTACCTAGGTTTTTTGTGTCTAGATCACCAAGTCTGTCGCGATACCTAGGCCCCTTCCCGACCGTAAGGGTTACGCGGATAAATATGCATTAGTGGTCTCGCATATTATGAACCGTAACTCTTACGGCATTTATCGGGACAGCCGGCGGATGCGTAGTTGGGTACGTTCTCCGTGCTCTACCCCGATCCGAGACAGGATTTCGGTAGCGCCTCCCCGTTGTTCTCCGGATGCACACCCCTCTCGGCTTTTTGCCGAGACGTGTATCGGGAGAGCAGCGGGGAGGTGCTGCCGAAATTCTGTCTCGGATCGGGGTTGAGCTGGGAGAACGTACTCAATCTACGGATCCGGCGGCTGCTACGAGCCCACCTAGTAGAGTTTCAGGTTGATGCACGCGTAAAATAAATAAATATATGATGCACTTATTTCCTATTTGATATATAAATGCTATGTTCGTCTGTTTTGTTGCTGATTAGAGGATGGATAATCGTGGCTGGATGTACGATGGCGAGAATCGGTCGGTGGAACTATACTCGATGAATGGGGAGAAAAGACCGAGCAGCTTGTGGATAGGGCGTTTGCCATCCCTAGCGGACCTATAAGTGTTTGGTGCCCTTGTAGTAAGTGCGCTAACCGAAAGGCACAGGACAAGGAAACTATGAGTATGCACCCGATCAAGTTTGGGTTCACACCGTCCTACGAGATTTGGACTTACCATGGAGAAAAGGCAAAGAAACGTGCTAGGAAGGAGGTGCGGCAGATTCAACCTAGGGGGGAATATGACACCTGGTTTTGATAGGTGCTTAGAAAACTTGGCTAATGGTAATGTGCCTGAAAGCCCTCATGTAGAGGTGGAGACACCTCAGGATGCGGAGACAAGTGAGGACCCGGAGGAAAACACAAAGGAGTATTATGAGGCTCTGTTTGCTTCGCAGAAACCCCTACATGAAAATACAGAGGTTACCCAACTAGATGCCATCGCTCGCCTTATGGCCTTGAAGTGCCATAGGAACTTGTGCAGAGATGGGTTCGATGAACTTCGGTCATCGTAGGCAGCCTTCCGCCGAAAGGGCACCTCTTGCCGCAAAACTTCTACTATTCGACCAAATTGCTCGGTGACCTTAAGATGTCATCTCAAGCGAGATACACGCTTGTCCAAAGGGATGCATGCTATTCGGAGAGGAGCACGCTGACACAAATTATTGCATCAAATGCAATTCCTCTAGGTACTTTGAGGTAGACCGCAATGGTGATGGTCGGAAGAGGCGGACCACGGTTGCCAAGAATATCCTCCGCTATCTTCCGGTTCTACCGAGGATCCAGCGGCTCTTCATGACCGAGGATACCGCCCAGCAGATGAGGTGGGCCGTGGAAGGAAACGAGATACACCGACAAGATGATACATCCGTCGGATGGTACTGCATGGAAGAACTTTGTGAAGAAATTTCCACCGAAAGCAGGTGACCCGAGGAGCGTAGCGATTGCGATATCAACCGATGGGTTCAATCCATATGGTATGTCGGCTGCAGTATACAGTTGTTGGCCAGTGTTTGTTATTCCCATGAACCTCCCCGTGGCGTCTGCATGAGATCAGAGAACATGTTTGTGTCGATGATAATCCCAGGGCCCAAATACCCGGGCAAGAACATGAATGTGTACCTGGAACCGCTGGTGGATGACTTGGTTCGTGGCTGGGAAGGTCGCGGGATCCGAACATATCACTACAAGAAAAGTTCTGATAGACAACGTCTCAAAATCGTCCGCTAAGGGGTATTTTTCGTCGCCTATGGGCCTAACCCGACGATATGGGTTCTGTTGTGGAAGCTGCGTCAGGCAAAGTCCTACGACGATTTTTTCGGTCCGTCGCGCTTGGGCGCCCTTCCGCCACGGAAAATCGG
>NC_061510.1:241862615-241874072 GCF_022539505.1 Lolium rigidum | reverse complement strand
AGAATCAATGCACACTTGACACAAGTGTTTGCTTCTAAGATGGGAGGAAGTAGGTAAACTGACTCAACATAAAGTAAAAGAAAGGCCCTTCGCAGAGGGAAGCAGGGATTAAATCATGTGCTAGAGCTTTTTAAGTTTTGAAATCACATAGAGAGTATAAAAGTAAAGTTTTGAGAGGTGTTTGTTGTTGTCAACGAATGGTAGTGGGCACTCTAACCTCCTTGCCAAACAGACTTTCAAAGAGCGGCTCCCATGAAGGACGTTATCTCTACCGGACAAGGTAGATCATCCCTCTTCTCTTTTGTTTACACATGTATTTTAGTTTTATTTATGGTTGACACTCCTCCCAACCTTTTGCTTACACAAGCCATGGCTAACCGAATCCTCGGGTGCCTTCCAACATTCACATACCATGAAGGGGTGTCTATTTGCAAAATTAAGTTGCTTACTGATGAATCAGAGCAAAACATGTGAAGAGAATTATTAATGAAGGTTGATTAATTGGGGGCTGGGAACCCTGCGCCAGCTCTTTTTGCAAAATTATTGGATAAGCGGATGAAGCCACTAGTCCATTGGTGAAAGCTGCCCAACAAGATGGAAAGATAAAACACCACATACTTCCACATGAGCTATAAAACATTGACACAAAATAAGAAGTAATAGCTTTTGAATTGTTTAAAGGTAGCACATGAAGTATTTACTTGGAATGGCAGAAAATAGCACATAGTAGGTAGGTATGGTGGACACAAATGGCATAGGTTTTGGCTCAAGGTTTTGAATGCACGAGAAGCATTCCCTCTCAGTACAAGGCTTTGGCTAGCAAGGTTGTTTGAAGCAAACACAAGTATGAACCGGTACAGAAAAACTTACATAAGAACATCTTGCAAGCATTATAAAACTCTACACTGTCTTCCTTGTTGCTCAAACACTTTTACCAGAAAATATCTAGACCTTAGAGAGACCAATCATGCAAACCAATTTCAACAAGCTCTATGGTATTTCTCCACTAATAGGTTTAAACTACATGATGCAATAAACATGATATACTTGAGAGCTCAAAACAATTGCCAAGTATCAAATTATCCAAGACAATATGAAGCATTTTCTATTTCCAACCAAATAACAATAAGTGCAATAGCTTCCAACTTTCGTCATTGAACATTAAAAGTAAAACGAAGAACACAAGTGTTCATATGAAAAAGCGGAGCGTGTATCTCTCCCACACAAGGATTGCTAGGATCCGAATTTATTCAAACATAAACAAAAATAAAAACACATAGACGCTCCAAGTAAAGAACATAAGATGTGACCGAATAAAAATATAGTTTCAATAGAAGAAACCTGATAAGTTGATGAAGAAGGGGATGCCTTGGGCATCCCCAAGCTTAGACGCTTGAGTCTTCTTGAAATATGCGGGGATGAACCACGGGGCATCCCCAAGCTTAGACTTTTCACTCTTCTTGATCATATATCATCCTCCTCTCTTGACCCTTGAAAACTTCCTTCACACCAAACTTCTCATAAACTTCATTAGAGGGGTTAGTACTCAAAAAACTTTAATCCACCTTGGCCCTGTAGTGACACATTGCAAGAACTCAATAAAACATTAGCTACTGACTCTCCACGTCTAGAAAGCCTCACTTAAAGTCCACAAGAGACAATGCAAAAAACGTAGACAAAATCTGTCAAAATAGAACAGCTCGATAAACACGAATTTTTAAGAGGTACTTCCGTTGCTCAAATCAGAAAACTCAAAACTGATGAAAGTTGCGTACATATCTGAGGATCACTCACATAAATTGGCAGATTTTGCTGAGTTACCTACAGAGAATCATACCCAGATTCGTGACAGCGAGAAATCTGTTTCTGCGCAGTAATCCAAATCTAGCATCAAACTTCTATTAGAGACTTCACTTGGCACAACATTGTAATAAAATAAAGATAATGAGAGGTTGCTACAGTAGTAACAACTTCCAAAACACAACAAAACAGTAGCAAAATAAACACATGGGTTATCTCCCAAGAAGTGCTTTCTTTATAGCCATTAAGATGGGCTCAACAGTTTTAATGATGCACTCGCAAGAAATAAGAGTTGAAGCAAAGGAGAGCATCAAAAAGCAAGTTCAAAACACATTTAAGTCTAACCCACTTCCTATGCATAAAAATCTTGTACACAAATAAATTCATGAAGAACAAAGTGACAAGCATAAGAAGATAAAACAAGAGTAACTTCAAAATTTTAAGCATATAGAGAGGTGTTTTAGTACCATGAAAATTTCTACAACCATATTTTCCTCTCTCATAATAATTTTCAGTAGCTTCATGAACAAACTCAACAACATAACTATCACATACAGCATGCTTTTCATGATTCACAAACATATAATTTTTTATCAAGCTCAAAAATAATAGGATCAAAACTTTCAAACCCACTTTTATCAATATTATAACAAGATGATTGATCAATCTTAAAAGATATGGGACTCATATATAAAGTCAAGAACTCTCCAATCCCATTTTCATTAGTAGTACAATTAATAATATCAAGTAAAATAGGACCATCATCTAGAGATTTATCATAAACATTTGCCAAGCAAAACTCTTTAGTACCATGGGTTTCGACATCAGGCACAAACAAAGCATTATCATAAGATTTATCAAAGTAGCATGGATTATCATAGATAACAGTAGCATAATTATTCTCACAAGTCTTACTCACAGGTAATATTTCAAGAGAATCCACAGGAACATAACATTCATCCTCCTTTGGTAAGCATGGAGGACAATCAAATAGTGTAAGAGATAAAGAGTTACTCTCATTAGAAGGTTGGCATGGGTAGCTAATCCATTCTTCCTCCTTTTGTTCATCACTCTCCTCTTCTTTATCATCCAATGAGCTTTCAGGTTCATCAATTTCCTCCTCTTTTTCATCCAATGAGCTTTCAAGTTCATCAATTTCTTCTTCCACTGGTTCCTGCAAATTGTGAGTGCATTCTTGTGCATTAATGAGTCTCTCTTTATAATCAATGATATAATGATTATCACTGTAGCTTTCTATGCAAAAATTAAGGATAGAAGAGACATAATCTTTAAGGTTCTTACAAACAGCACAAGTTTCATAATTTTTAGCAATGAAGGATTCTATTTCAGAAGCTCCCATAAATAAGACAAATTGTTCTACTTCTTCGAACTCAAAATGAATATAGCTATTCCGATTATAGTTCTTAATTAAAAATTCCTCACTAAAGCCACATTGAAATTTAAGATGTTTAGTGTCCTGTTGAGAGCAACATTTTATATCATGGCGTTTAAGCAAGATTTTAGCAATTGTATTCAGTTTTTCTATCACAACACTCATAACTTTTCCCGTTCTTGATTCTCTATAATTATTATATAATTCAATAAGCTCCAAATAAGTTGTAGGTTCTTCCATAACAACAGTTTTTTATTTTTCGGTTTTTCAATTTTTTATGGATTTTTGGGTATATAGAGAAAATAAAACAAGACAAAAAGAAACTAGGCAAAAGTAAACTAAGAAAAATAATACTAGACAGAAATAAACTAAGCACAAGTAAACTAGACAAAGGTAAACTAAGCAAAACAAAATAAAATAAAACAGAGAGAGAGGTAGAGTGTACTCCCCAGGTGAACTTATGAGTAGAGCTATGCCTCCCCGGCAACGGTGCCAGAAAATAGTCTTGATAACCCACAAGTATAGGGGATCACAACAGTCTTCGAGGGAAGTAAAACCCAAATTTATTGATTCGACACAAGGGGAGGTAAAGAATACTTATAAGCCTTAACAAGCTGAGTTGTAATTCAGTCGGCACTCGGAAAAGCACTAGTAACAGGGGTGATGTGAAAGCAGCAGTGATATGAGAGCAATAGTAACAATAACACAGCAGCAGTAATAGTAACACAGAGGCAATGGCACCAGAAAATAGTTGATACTACTTCCAATGACATGTAGAACGAGTATATGATGATGAAAGATGGACCGGGGTTCCCAGCTATCTACACTAGTGGTAACTCTCCAATAACAAGTGTTGGGTGAACAAATTACAGTTGGGCAATTGATAGGATTGAAATAGCATTAAGACAGAACATCAAGATTATTAATCATGTAGGCATGTTTTCCATATATAGTCATACGTGCTCGCAATGAGAAACTTGTACAACATCTTTTGTCCTACCAGCCGGTGGCAGCTGGCCTCTAGGGAATCTACCGGAAATTAAGGTACTCCTTTTAATAGAGCACCGGAGCAAAGCATTAACACTCCGTGAAAACATGTGATCCTCATATCTAAGCCTTCCCCTCCAGCTTGTCCCAATTTCGTCACTTTGGGGCCTTTGGTTCCGGACATAGACATGTGCATACAACTTGTAGATACAATCTAAGCAATAAGTATAGAGCTTAAATCTAAGATCATGCCACTCGGGCCCTAGTGACAAGCATTAAACACAACAAGATTGCAGACAACAATAACTTCATAACTTTATAGATAGACTAATCATAATGTAACAATCCATCGGATGCCGACAAACACAACACCGATTACATCAGATGAATCTCAATCATGTAAGGCAGCTCATGAGATCATTGTATTGAAGTACATGGGAGAGATGATACCAACTAGCTACAGCTAGAACCCGTAGTCCATGGGGGAACTACTCACGGAGCATGATGGAGGCGGTGGCGTTGATGGAGATGGCTTCCGGGGGCACTTCCCCGTCCCGGCAGGGTGCCGGAACAGAGACCTTCTGTCCCCCGAAACGAGTTTCGCGATGGTGGCGGCGCCCCTGGAGTCTTTCTGGAGTTTCGTCAATTGGTATCGCGTTTTTAGGTCGAAAGGGCTTATATAGGCGAAGAGTCGGAGTCGGAGGGGCCACGGGGCCACCTCACACTAGGGCGGCGTGCCCCCCTCCTGGGCCGCGCCGGCCACACGTGTGGGGCCCCCAGGGAACCCCTCTGATCCCCCTTTGACTTTCTGGAAGGTCCCGGGAAAATAGGATGTTGGGTCTCCGTTTCGTCGAATTCCGAGAATATTGCCCGAACAGCCTTTCTGGAACCAAAAACAACAGAAAACAGACAGCCGGCCCTTCGGCATCTCGTTAATAGGTTAGTTCCGGAAAATGCATAAAAACATTATAAAGTGCAAGCAAAACATGTAAGTATTGTCATAAAACAAGCATGGAACATCAGAAATTATAGGTACGTTGGAGACGTATCAAGCATTTTCTGTTTCCAACCACATAACAATGAACGAAGCAGTTTCAACCTTCGCCATGAACATTAAAAGTAAAGCTAAGAACACCAGTGTTCATATGAACGAGCGGAGCGTGTCTCTCTCCCAAACAAGGAATGCTAGGATCCGATTTTATTCAAACACAAACAAAAATAAAAACATACAGACGCTCCAAGTAAAGCACATAAGATGTGACGGAATAAAAATATAGTTTCACTAGAGGTGACCTGATAAGTTGTCGATGAAGAAGGGGATGCCTTGGGCATCCCCAAGCTTAGATGGTTGAGTCTTCTTGAAATATGCAGGGATGAACCACGGGGGCATCCCCAAGCTTAGACTTTTCACTCTTCTTGATCATATTGTATCATCCTCCTCTCTTGACCCTTGAAAACTTCCTCCACACCAAACTCAAAACAAACTCATTAGAGGGTTAGTGCATAATCAAAAATTCACATATTCAGAGGTGACACAATCATTCTTAACACTTCTGGACATTGCTCAAAGCTACTGGAAGTTAATGGAACAAAGAAATCCATCGAAGATAGCAAAACAGACAATGCGAAATAAAAGGCACAATCTGTCAAAACAGAACAGTCCGTAAAGACGAATTTTTCTGGGGCACTTAACTTGCTCATATGAAAATGCTCAAATTTAATGAAAGTTGCGTACATATCTGAGGATCACGCACGTAAATTGGCAGATTTTTCTGAGTTACCTACAGAAGGGGCTGCTAAATTTCGTGACAGCAAGAAATCTGTTTCACGCGGTAATCCAAATCTAGTATCAACCTTACTATCAAAGACTTTACTTGGCACAACAATGCAATAAATAAAGATAAGGAGAGGTTGCTACAGTAGTAACAACTTCCAAGACTAAAATATAAAACAAAAATGCAGAAGTAAAATAAAAAACATGGGTTATCTCCCAAGAAGTGCTTTCTTTATAGCCATTAAGATGGGCTCAGCAATTTTAATGATGCACTCGTAAGAAATAAGAGTTGAAGCAAAAGAGATCATCAAAAAGCAAGTATGAAACAAATTTAAGCCTAACCCACTTCCTATGAAAAGGAATCTTGTAAATAAACAAGTCATGTAAGCATAATGCAATAAGCATAGAAAGGCAAAACAAGCGCACCTTCAAGATTCTCAACATAAAGAGGGGAAACTTAATATTATCAAGATGCATATAACAATGTTTCCCTCTCTCATAATAACTTTCAGTGGCATCATGAACAAACTCAACAATATAACTATCACATAAAGCATTCTTATTCACATGCATAAAAGTATCATTACTCTCCACATAAGCACAATCAATTTTATTAATTGTAGTGGGAGCAAATTCAATAAAGTAGCTATCATTATTATTCTCATCACCATAATCATCAAATATAGGAGGCATAGTATAATCATAATAAACTTTATCCTCCATAGTAGGTGGCACCAAAATACCACTATCATTATAATCATCATAAATGGGAGGCAAAACATCGTCAAAGTAAATTTTCTCCTCCATGCTTGGGGGACTAAAAATATCATGCTCATCAAAACCAGCTTCCCTAAGCTTAAATTCTTCCATAGCATTAGCAATAATAGTGTTCAAAGAGTTCATGCAAATAACATTGCTATTTTGCAAACAAAGTTCCATGGGTTTTTTAATTCTCTCTTCAAACACCTCATGTCCTAACTCAACATAGATAATATAAAGATCTCTAATATTTTTGTTGTTTTCCATTAAGCCTAACTAGTGAAAACAAGAAACAAAAAGATGCAATTGCAGGATCTAAAGGAAATAGCTTCGAGCACTCAGACACCGGCAACAGTGCTAGGAAATAGCTTAGTAGTCGGAGGATGTGAATACCTTTACCTTACCTCCCGACAACGGCGCCAGTAAAATAGCTTGATATCTACGCACGCTTCTATTCCCGTAGACAGGTGTTGGGCCTCCAAGAGTAGAGGTTTGTAGAACAGCGAGCAAGTTTCCCTTAAGTGAATCACCCAAGGTTTATCGAACTCGGGGAGGTAGAGGTCAAAGATATCCCTCTCAAGCAACCCCTGCAATTACGATACAAGAAGTCTCTTGTGTCCCCAACACACCAATACACTTGTCGGATGTATAGGTGCACTAGTTCGGCGAAGAGATAGTGAAATACAAGTGATATGGATGAATATGAGTGGTAATAACAATCTGAATAAAATATGGCAGCAAGTAAACATGCAGTAGAACGATGAAATAAACGGAGTTTCGATATTCGGAAACAAGGCCTAGGGATCATACTTTCACTAGTGGACACTCTCAACATTGATCACATAACTGAATAAACAAATACTACTTTCTCTACACTCTCTTGTTGGATGACAAACACCATTCATTGTGTAGGGCTACAAGAGCTCCCTCAAGCCGGAGTTAACAAGCTCCACAACATTCGGTGTTCATATTTAAGTAACCTTAGAGTGCATAATAGACCATTGCAATTATACCGAGTACTAACATAGCATACACACTGTCAACAATAGCTATGAAATGGGGAATAGATCGCATCAATACTATCATAGTAATAGTTAACTTCATAATCTACAAGAGATCACAATCATAGCTTATACCAAGTACTACATGATGCACACACTGTCAACATTACATCATGAAGGAGGAATAGACTACTTTAATAACATCACTAGAGTAGCACATAGATGATATTCAACTAGATCACAAAGCTCATGATCACATAAAGATCACATGGGAGAGAGAGATGAACCACATAGCTACGGTACAGCCCTCAGCCTCAGGGAAGAACTACTCCCTCCTCATCATGGGACACAACAGCGTTGATGAAGATGGCAGTGGTGTCGATGGAGATGCCTTCCGGGGGCAATTCCCCGTCCCGGCAGGGTGCCGGAACAGAGACTTCTGTCCCCCCGAGTTGGAGTTTCGCGATGGCGGCGGCGTTCCTGGAGTCTTTCTGGAGTTTCGTCAATCGGTATCGAAGTTTTAGGTCACGAGGGCTTATATGGGCGAAGAGGCGGCGCAAGAGGGGCACCAGGGCGCCCTCCCCACCTGGTGGCGCGGCCAGGCTTGGGCCCGCGCCCAGGTGTGGTGTGGGGCCTCCCTGGACCGCCTCCGACTCTCCTTCGGTGATCTGGAACCTTCCGGGAAAAATAAGATATTTGGTCTTTGTTTCGTCGAATTCCGAGAATATTACCCAAACAGCCTTTCTGGAACCAAAAATAGCAGAAAACAGGAACTGGCACTTCGGCATCTTGTTAATAGGTTAGTTCCGGAAAATGCATCAAAACGATATAAAGTGTGAACAAAACATGTAGGTATTGTCATAAAACTAGCATGGAACATCAAAAATTATAGATACGTTGGAGACGTATCATCGACGATCTTGAACGTGCCATCGAGATCGGCTCCTTGTCGCCTCTAGTCCCCACAGATGGCGCCAATTGACAAGGTATCGACTTGTCAATGCCTACGAATTGTAGACTAGGGTTTAGTTGGAAGTAGAGGGCAAGTAGATCTCGAGGGTTCAGCCGGAAAAGTACTCGACTGCTAGAAAACTAGGGTTGTGTTGACAATGAAATCGATCCCCTCTTTCTCCCTCGACTCCCCCTTATATAGGAGGTGGAGCCGAGGGTTTCGTGATGTACAAGTTACAAAGTCCGGGAGACTCTTTGAGTTCGTCCCGTAATAGTTACAAGTCGAGTATTCCTAATACAATTATATATTTCCAAACTATTTCTTAATTGAGCTTCCGGGCTTCATAAACTTCGAGTCATGGGCCTTCAGTAAACCCCGGGTACCATCTTCGGCAGGCCCATTGGGGATGCCTATGTCACCTAAAGCTAGATGTCTACAATGTGACCATCTTTGACTACTCTTGCACAAAGGACTTTTTCAAGTGCAATTAGCACAAACTAACCCTTGTCATGATCGATGAGGACTAGAGGTCCATGTAAGCTCCCTGTTGTTCTTAAGTATGTCTTTTGGTGAGCTTAAGTATGCTTGCTAACTAAGTATGTATGCTGATGAACTAAGTATGAATATAACTACTTAGTTATGTATGTGGGTGTTCATTACACAAGGTCTGTTAACCTCACCACTCCTAGAAGAGGTTAGCACACCGAACCTTTTGCACATAACAAAGCACCATTGTTTGCGTGAACCTAGCCCAAATAATTGTGCGAAGTGAACCAAGTTAAACAACATGCCTCCCCTTTTCCTAGGTAATACAAGTAACCAAGCAATATGCACAATGTGGCTCTAGTCCTGCATGAGTGAAACCGGTCCCACCTTGGCTATATGTTGCACGGGTACGAAAAAGGGCCCCGGTAAACAAACATGCCCAAAGAGTTCGGGTATATACAATGGTGCTTAGTCAGCTGTCACTTATCCGCGAGGGTCGTCATGTGAATTTTAGGTGCCGTTCGAATAGAGAAAAAACATAGAACTTTTAAGGGTGAGATTACCTGCAGAAAAAATCTCATGTTACCATTTGAGAAAAAGGAATCCCTGCATTCCTAGGAAATATCCAATTATATACCATGAATTTTGGAGGAAACAAAACATGAGGTAAAACTTCATGTTTATTTGTGTGCTTCTGATTCATATGTTTTTGTTGTTGTTATATTATGCGATTTTCTGTTAGTTTTGGTTACCGTAGTAATTCATCCCACATGGTATCTCAATTCATGTGATTTTCCAGTTCGTACGTTTTGAGTTTATGCGTCCCAAACAGGACCTTAGTGACGACATGGAAGAAATAAGCGGGGGGGGGACAAAGAGTTTGTTTGAAAATATACCTAGCCTATAATTTTTTTACATATAGTTCACTAACTGCGAAATTTGCCTATGAACATATTCTATAACTTAGAGCGTGTTGGGATATGGTTTGGGGATGAGGGCATCCGAACCACCTAGCTAGATATAACCATTTTTCAAGTTTGGTTGAGTGGATGGGACGAGCAAGTTTCTTGCACCACTTGTTTCAATTTGTATACAATTTCGACCAATTTATTCCTTTAACTTGAAGCTCTATATTTGATATGTGTAAATTTTCTTCGAACATTTGTTATGTTTTCTTGTTATCACATTCATCTGTTTTGTTTAATTACTTGAAGCTTTCTTGTTAGTATATCTGGAAATAAATTTTGTAAACGCTTATTGACCCCCTCTAACCATCATATCACCATCTTCCACACCCCTACATACAATCCGACAACATTTTCTTATAATATCAAGAAGATAAGGATGACGAATATGGTGGCTAAACTACAAACCATATAGTAGGATGTAGGTTTTGAAAGTGTGTTTTTTTTTCCGCCGTGGCCTCTAAGGTTCTTAAATATGCGAATTGTCTTGATTTCCAAGTTGGCGGCGACCCGACCTGGTAAGGAGACGAAACATAACTATGAAAATAATCCTTACTCGTCATAAGCCCATAGATCCAACATTATATGTTCTCATGCACTAACGAGCCCGATTCATGTAGAACATGAGTTAGACCCTTTGGAGAAATGCCCGTGCTCAAACATAGTATGATCGTATCTTGGATATATAGGGGTACATATTTCATACAATATACACATACACCCACCGGCACTAACTACCAAGTGATGCATTTGGCCACCCTAAGTGTCTAAATGTTAACACCCCGCGTTATCACGGCTAGCTATCTATGGTACGACAAGCCAAAGGTTGGTGGTAGAAGGGTCGGAGCCCGCGTGACCCCAAGCTAGATATGGAAGGTTGGATCTAGGTTACCCGGAAACTTAGCACGTTAGGCGCGCGCCGAGAAATGGGCCGACAAGGGTAGTACTAGGCTGGCTTACCAGCCGCACCGATTCGTTGGGCCCAAGGCATGCATGTTGTTTTGGCGCACCCTAAAACCAAAAAAAAAAAAAGAAACCCTCACACTTTGTGCTACCTCGAGTGTTTCATCAACTCAATTCTTGCAATTAGATTTGTTCAGATCAAAACCTACGTTTGCCGAGAAGGAATGAAGCAGTCACGGTGCCCATAAACCTTGTTACCGTGCGCGCTCTTGCAAGTGACGGCACCATGGTTTCAGCTGTGATCGTACATGTGTTGAGAAAACGAAACATGGGCAATTGGGCAAGCTTGTCCAGATCGTCCAAGATAACAAAGGTAGGCATAGGCATAGGTTCCGAACCGGGCCGTAGGAAAGAAGGCATACGTGCGTACGTAGTTA
>NC_061510.1:241780269-241862515 GCF_022539505.1 Lolium rigidum | reverse complement strand
GGGAGGACCAGGAGGAGGAGGGGGTGGGGAAGACCAGGAGGAGGGGGGGTGCGGAGGACTAGGAGGAGGAGGGGGACGAGGAGGACCTCTCGGAGGATGAGGGGTTGGGGAACTTAGTGTTCGATCCTGATAAAAGCCTACAGTGGCATGCGCCGGAGGATTACCAGTACATTCCAGCTGTGGAGAGGCTGAGGCCACGTGATAGGAAGCCATATCGGCGTGGGATAACACAGCTCCCCGCGCTGAAGGACTGGCGCTACAGGCACGTTGTTCTACAGCCCTATGGAAGGAGGTACATGTTAATTTTTGGCATTTCGTTATCGCAATTTTGTCATTATCAAAATTATTATCACATACATATTGATGTTGTCGTTTCATGGTGCAGCTCGTTCCAGTATGAAGACCCGTCGCAGAGACTGCCACGTGGGTACTCGAACATACTTGGGGGCCTACTTAGATGGTATTTCCCTGGGATAGTCAATCTCCCTACTGGTGGCTGCGACGTAGCTTGGAGGTGGGCGCACTACAGCCTCGCGGAAGATCCTCTTGGCCGCGGCACCGCGGCGGATTTGGTTGTTGCCAAATTCTGGGTACGTGACTTTTGACTTCTTACCATTCATACACTCTCCTTGGTTCACAATAATTGCACTAATGCCCCTTGTTTTACCTATGTGCATGGTTGCGAAATACTTCAAGAGGGCCGAGGGCAAGGAGAATGCGTGCGATGATGTCCTACACCAGCTTTCAAGGAAGAGGGTGACTGGCATGCACTACGAGGCACGTGTTCAATGCGTCCGCGACTGGCACGCCGACCGCTTCGTCCACATGACTAAGGAGGACGCTCGCGACATGCTCATGCAGCCGTGGCAGTACTTGCAGGTATTTGCATTTATGTGTTATTGATTTCTTTATCGCCATGTAGTTTATTTTACCATAATGGGTTTATCTTGTGCATGTAGAACCCACCTCAGTACGTCGGCAACGACGAGAGGTGCTTTCTTGCGATGGTCATGTGGTGGACATGCCCCCAGTACCTCAAGAAGCACGAGGAGGGCAAGAAGAAGCGGGCAGAGATGCGAGGTGGATCGCATATCCAAGGCAGCATCCCCATCTCTCTTCACCTGCAGTAGGAGGTGAGCAAATTAATGGTTCCTTCATTCTTTGAATTCATGTTATATATTTGTTAACTCCGCAAGGGTGTGCCACTTCACTCAATTACATGTTCTCTTTTGCAGGAAGTCAGGACAGGAGCGAAGCCTAACGTCTTTGCCGTGCTAAAGAAGATGAAGCAAAGGAAGACGCCTGATCCTGAGACGGGGTCCGTGTGGGTTAACCCGCAATCCGAGACCCAGTGCACGTCATATGTCTCCAAGTTCAAGCAGAAGTACGGCGAGGATGCCAACCCAGAGGCCGAGGACTTTGACCCTGAGGTCGCGGTGCTTGCGGGAGAAGGCTTGAAGCATGGCCGCCTATGGTTTGGTGACGGGTGCGTCGACCCAGAGAAGGTTCCCTCTCTCTGCCAGATCCGTCGTGGTCGTAAGAGCGGCCAGCCTGAGGTAGAGCCCCGGCCACGGGCTTCAGATCTAGCTGTCGAGCGGTTACGGGTATGTTCTTCATTGAAATGTTAATGACATCGCGGCAACACAACGTAGGAGGAGATGGCAGCGAAGGAGCAGGCGGCCCAGGAGCAAAGGGCGCAGATGGAGCAGCAGATTCTGGAGTACCAGCAGCAGCAGACACAGATGATGCAGCAGATGCAACAACAGCAGCAGATGATGCAGCAGCAGCAGGCACAGATGAGCTGGCTGATGAGCCAGACGGTTCTGACTTCTCCACCGGGGAGTCTTCCTGCTCCTCCACCTTACTCCATGCCGTGGATGCCGCCACCGCCCACTCAGACCCCGGGGACCCCTATCACCGTCAACAACATGAACATCATCCGGAGCATGAACCGCGGTGAGTCCTCTTGTGCCCAACCCGCTACTTGTACTTGTTCAAGTGTTCAATATGCAAATGTTCATTCCATCAACCTGCTTATAGATTATCTGTCACAAGGCAATGACGATGAGGCCGGCGGAAGCGGAGGAGGACAAGGTTGATGGCATGGTCTTCGTGCACTTTGTCGGTTTGTATGCTTGTAATGGATTGTAATAATGGACATTGCACTATGGACTCTATGTAACTTGTGTGGATGGACTATGGACTCTATGTAACGGATTGTATGCATGAACTATGTGTTGCTCGACGTATTTGTGGTGTTTTTGATGTGTTTGGTGATCATATGTTGATATATATGCTATATTTGTGAAATGCAATATTTGAACTGCAGGGATAAATGAAAAACAGCAAAAAAATGAAAAAATCAGGGGCCTTTGCCATGTGTGTGCACACGGCAAAGGACTGCGCACACGCACGGCAAAGGCACCACGTGGCGCTCACCTGTGCTCCTGGGAGCCCCGGAGGCGTGCTCGTAGGGGACTTTGCCGTGCGGCCTTGCATGCTGGCGCACGGCAAAGAGTGTCGCACGGCACAGCTCGCACGCACGGCAAAGAATGAGCGCACGACAAAGAGCAGCCCGCACGGCAATGGTAGCGCGCACGGCAGCCCAGCGCGCGCACGGCAAAGTCAGCGCGCACGGCAAAGAGCCTGCCGCACGGCAGCCCAGCGCACGCACGGCAGCGTCCTTTGCCGTGCAAATTGTCGACGCGCACGGCAATGGTGCCGTTGCCATCGAAAGCTTTGCCGGGCGGTCTTTGCCGTGCGTCCGCGCACGGCAACATCTTTGCCGTGCAAACAAGGCCCTTTGCCGTGCGAATTGTCGCACGGCAGCGTCCTTCTTTCCCGTAGTGTCGGACCCCTTTGCCCCTTGCCCAAATAGACTAGGTGGGCTCGAGTTGGACTTGGACTCTCCCATTTCCAAACTAGCCTAGGGTGAGTCCTAGTCTGACTATGATTTTCCCCACCCCTTGGTGCGGCCGGCCATGGAGATGTGTCGGAGGTTGGACATTGTCGACCATAAAATGCATGCATTGTCGAGCTATGCCCATGTCGGTGGTGAGCTCCCTAGGACAATGCCAACATTGACATTGGATGATTGTGGAGGTTGTGGTTAAACAACTATATTGGATTTTTTTCTCTTTATGCGACATTCCATTGCAAACATTTTTCTACTGTTTTGTCAAAATCCAAAGTTGGTAATTGAAGATTTTTAAAATATAGTTATGGTCAAATTGTTTTGGAAGCTTTTGGTGAGGGTTTTGAAAAGTATTTGATGCAGGGTTTTGGTAGGTTTTAGGCACATACCCAATGCACCTAAAATGAGTATTCCTCTTGTAGGAAAAGGAGTTCAAAAAAATATTTGAAACAACAACGAAGATTTGGATAGAAAAATCAGCAAATAAGTGGAACTTGATCAAAAGTATGTATCAAATGGTATTTCCTTTGTAAAGTGGTAAATAGAAGATTTTATTTATATATAAAAAGAAATTATTTTTTTGGAAGGTTTCAATTTTGCAAAAAAAAATAGAATGGATCACTCATTGCAATATAACAAGTGTGGAGGTGATAAAAAATATTAACAAGGTTGGCCATGTTTGATAATTTGAAAGGCATGGGGAAGAAGCAAAGAGAGAACTTTTAAATGGCTAAGAATACAAATAGTCAAGAAATCAAGGATATAAAAAAAAGCCAAAATTTGGGGTGTTACAGTTAATCAACATGGGTAGCAAATATATCAGTTAAAACATGGGAATCAAGGCCAGACTTCTCACCTATATCATTGAAAGTAGGAGAAGTAGAGGAATTTTCAATGCAACACCTTCATACTTTATACCTTTTCTTTACCTTTGTCTAACATACAATTATCAAAATTTGCAGCAATGGTTTCGTATTAAGCCCAAGCTTATTCAATAGTGTTTTATTATCAAAACTCCCTCCAGAAGACTTATCTGGGAACTCCTTATCACATGGTAGAAGTCTTGCATAGAAATTTATTAATAAATAGCTAAAAATGGGGCAGCTTTCTTGGGAGAAGTCTCTTTAACCTCCCCGAACTTGATAAGTACTCTCTCCTTCATGTGCAAAAAAAACATCCACATATGTTTTCATAAGAGGATAGTATTTGAGTAAAACACCTTGAGAAGTTTTCGGTTATGCACGCCCATGCATTCTAAAGATCAAAGCTACTTCTTTGCATTCCCCTCAATAGATACTCAAAATAATTTAGATTTTAGCTCATCGTGAGATATACTAGAGAGTTTAAATAGACAGCACCTCTCTTCAATCATCTAGAGATGCTCTGATGGAATCTTACTTCGATCACCTGCAATTGATTTTTCATAAGATCTTCCACAACATTAGTAGTAATAGAAAATGGTTCTTCATGTCTAGGAGGTTTAGCCTTCTCCTTTATCATGTGCATGTAGTTTATAAGCGATAAACTAATATGAGCAGCAGCCATAGTAACTGAAACAAAGTAAAACAAAACTAGAAACAATACAAAAACACTTTTATGTAATCTTACCAAATAAGCTTGCCAAAAGCATTGTGCTCCTCACCAACGATGCTAGAAAAATATAACCACATAGTTGCGAGCAGGTTGGGGCTCTAGAAAAGCACCGCAACGTCACCGCAAAATATGTGTCCCATATCATGCAAGTGGCGGTGGAAAAAGACATCAACATTAGTGTGAAGACGTTGCAAGAAAGTACAGAAGATTAGATTGTCTTCAAGGTCAGCTACGGAAAGGCAAGGCATGCCAAGGAGGACCTTTTCCAACTGCATGGCACATATGAGCAAGCTTATGACCTAGCCCGTAGACTTCTCCATCAAATATCATCAACTAACCCGGGAACTCAAGTATTCAGGAGACAACGTTAACACCCTAGGGAGGAAAATGAAGAAATAATTGACTGTTTATTCTGGGCATTCCCCCATGCTATACAGGCATTCCAACACTGTCGTCCGGTATTGTCAATAGATGGTATCTTTCTCACTGGAAAGTACAAGAGCACACTCCTATTGGTGATCGCAGCAGATGCAAACAATCAGCTCCTTCCTATTGCATATGCACTGGTCCAGAGCGATAACAAAGATAGCTGGTTCTGGTTCCTATCCTGCTTGAAGATTGCACTCGTCGAAAATCTCCCCGATGTTTGCATCATCTCTGATCGCAACAAGGGGCTATTGAGATGCTCAAAATTATGAAGGTGTCAGAAGATCCTGAATGGGGGTGGCCCGATCTAGAGAAAAGGTGGTGCATGCGGTATTTGGCAGCTAATTTTTAATCAAAGTTCAAGAACAAGGATTGGTTCAAGCTGTGTTGGAGATATGCCCTAGAGGTAATAATAAAGTGGTTATTATTATTATATCTTTGTGTTTATGATAAATGTTTACATCACATCCTATAATTGTATTAACCGGAAACATTAATACTTGTGTGTTATGTAAACATAAAAGAGTCCCTAGTAAGCCTCTTGTTAAACTAGCTTGTTGATTAATAGATGGTCATGGTTTCCTGATCATGAATATTGGATGTTGCTAATAACAAGGTTATGTTATTAGGAGAATAATATAATGGACACACACCCATAATAAGCGTAACATAAGATCAAGTCATTGAGTTCATATTTCTATAAGCTTTCGATACATAGTAACCTAATCCTTCGACCATGAGATCGTGTAAATCACTTACACCGGATGGGTGCTTTAATTACATCAAACGCCACTTCATAAATGAGTGTTTATAAAGATGGGATTAAGTATTCTGAAACTATGAGTTGAAGCACATGGATCATCAGTGAGATTTGTCCATCCTAATGACTGATAGATATGCTCTGGACCCTCTCAGTGGAATGTCTTCTAATTAGCTTGCAATCATGTGACAAGGTCACAAGAGATGACATACCACAGTATGAGTAAAGAGTACTTATCGGTAACGAGGTTGAACTAGGTATACAGATACCGATGATCGAATCTCGGATAAGTAAAGTATCGCGCGACAAAGGGAATTGGTATCGTATGTTAATGGTTCATTCTATCATGATGTCATCATTGAATATGTGGGAGCCATTATGGATCTCCAGGTCCCGCTATTGGTTATTGATCGGAGAGGTGTCTCGATCATGTCCGCATAGTTCACGAACTATAGGGTGACACACTTAAGGTTCGATGTCGTATAGTAGATATGGAATATGAGTTGGTGACATAGGCATCCCCAATGGACCTACCGAAGATGGTACCCGGGGTTTACTAAAGGCCCACGACCCGAAGTTTATGAAGTCTGGAAGCCCAACTAAGAGAGTTTTGGAAATATAGAGTTGTATTAGGAATAAGACTTGTAACTATTACGGGACGAACTCAAAAAGTCTCCCGGTTTCTGTAACTTGTACATCACGAAACCTTCGGCTCTGCCTCCTATATAAGGGGGAGTCGAAGAAGAAAGAGAGGATCGATTTCATTGTCAACATAACCCTAGTTTTCTAGCAGTCGAGTACTTTTCCGGCTGAACCCTCGAGATCTACTTGCCCTCTACTTCTTACGAAAACCCTAGTCTACAATCTGTATGCATTGACAAGTTGATACCTTGTCAATTGGCGCCGACCGTGGGGATTAGAGGCGACAAGGAGCTGATCTCGATGGCACGCTCAACATCGTCAACATCTTCGGTGGCAAGCAACGCGATGGACAGAGGTAAACAGATCGAAACTGATCTAGTCGATTTTGTTCCTCACCCGCCCTCCCGTTTGGATGCATATGCGTATCTGGAGGAGCCTATGGAGAGGACGTTCGGAAGGTTCCACTTCCGCGTCGGAAAAGAGGGATCACATCGTCTCGAGGTTCCGGTTTCGTCGGGATCATCGGCGGTCGGTTCCGATCTTTCGGAATCATCGTCATCGTTCGAGACGGGCGACAAGGAGATTTCGCCGCCACGCTGCGTCAAGACCGCGACAAGCGAAAAACTCACCAAGATCTTCGGCGGCATATCCTTCGAGTCGTCTGCGGACTCCAGTATAAGCAGCGATTCAGACAGTGTCAGCAGCTTCGACTTCATCGACAGATCTACTTCAGTTAGGGAGGTCTTCGCCGATCTATACGACGGTGTCACCAAACCCGACGAAGGCAAAACTTCAAAATGCCATCAAATCTATGTGATTGGAGAAGCAAGTCGCCCACAAGAGGAGACATCAGAGGCCTTCTATGATGCGGGAAATCCGTACATTGATCCCGCTGATCTTACGCGAGGCCGGTTTGGGAACCAAATATGTCGGGCCTGCAACACGACAGATGGTACAACTTCCGCAAGAAGTTTGGGACAGAGTTACAAAAGCTATCGATGGCACAGAGCCGATGACTACGGCCGCCACAGCCGAAGAATTACAAGCATACCAATATAGACTCGCCCGTGCCGGACGAGAATTCGAAAAATAGAGAGCTGAGTTGGATAGGAGGAGAGCCGCGGCTTCCGAGTCAAGCAGGCGAAGAGCTGAGTTGAGTCGACAATCAGGTACTTTGGGAGGAGATAGTCACAGAGCAGATTGCTAACCCACAAGTATAGGGGATCGCAACAGTCTTCGAGGGAAGTAAAACCCAAATTTATTGATTCGACACAAGGGGAGGTAAAGAATACTTATAAGCCTTCACAACTGAGTTGTCAATTTAGCTGCACCTGGAAAAGCACTAGTAACAGGGGTGATGTGAAAGCAGCAGTAATATGAGAGCAATAGTAACAGTAACACAGCAGCAATAACAGTAACACAGAGGCAATGGCACCAGAAAATAGTTGATAGTACTTCCAATGTCATATAGGAACGAGTATATGATGATGAGAGATGGACCGGGGTTCCCAGCTATCTACACTAGTGGTAACTCTCCAATAACAAGTGACAAGTGTTGGGTGAACAAATTACAGTTGGGCAATTGATAGGATTGAAATAGCATTAAGACAGAACATCAAGATTATTAATCATGTAGGCATGTTTTCCATATATAGTTATACGTGCTCGCAATGAGAAACTTGCATAACATCTTTTGTCCTACCAGCCGGTGGCAGCCGGGCCTCAAGGGAATCTACTGGTAATTAAGGTACTCCTTTTAATAGAGCACCGGAGCAAAGCATTAACACTTGGTGAAAACATGTGATCCTCATATCTAAGCCTCCCCTCCAGTTATCCCAGTTGTTGTCA
Organism: Lolium rigidum; assembly: GCF_022539505.1. Taxonomy (NCBI): domain Eukaryota; kingdom Viridiplantae; phylum Streptophyta; class Magnoliopsida; order Poales; family Poaceae; genus Lolium; species Lolium rigidum. The sequence continues at coordinate 241,854,332 of NC_061510.1, read as the reverse complement.
CTCTGGGGCCTCGGGTTCCGTACATAGACATGTGCAAACAACTTGTAGATACAATCTAAGCAATAAGTATAGAGTTTAAATCTAAGATCATGCCACTCGTGCACTAGTGACAAGCATTAAACACAACAAGATTGCAGCAACAATAAATTCACAAACTTTATAGATAGACTGATCATAATGTAACAATTCATCGGATCCCAACAAACACAACACCGATTACATCAGATGGATCTCAATCATGTAAGGCAGCTCATGAGATCATTGTATTGAAGTACATGGGAGAGAGAGTACCAACTAGCTACTGCTAGAATCCGTAGTCCATGGGGGAACTACTCATGGAGCATGATGGAGGCGGTGGCGTCGATGGAGATGGCTTCCAGGGGCACTTCCCCGTCCCGACGGCGTGCCGGAACAGAGATTCTGTCCCCCGAATTGGAGTTTCGCGATGGCGGCGGCGCCCCTAGAGTCTTTCTGGAGTTTCGTAAATTCGTCTAGGGTTTTTACGTCGCGAGGGATTATATAGGCGAAGAGACGGAGTCGGAGGGGCCAGGGGGCCCCCTCCCCATAGGCTGGCGTGGCCAGGGGGCCACCCGCGCCGCCTTATGGTGTGGGTCCCCTGCTGCCCTTCCTCGTCTCCCCTTCGGACTTCTGGAACCTTCCGTGAAATATAAGATCGTGGGCTTTTGTTTCGTCCAATTCCGAGAATATTGCCCGAACAGCCTTTCTGGAACCAAAAACAACAGAAACAGGAACTGGCACTGTGGCATCTTGTTAATAGGTTAGTTCGGAAAATGCATAAAATCATTATAAAGTGTGAGCAAAACATGTAGGTATTGTCATAAAACTAGCATGGAACATCAGAAATTATAGATATGTTGGAGACGTATCACAGCTCGCAATAGGGCAAGGTCTTGGTTGCAGCATATACCTGAGGCCGAGAGGGAGAAGCTAGTCCAAAACCTCGACATGTCCTTTATGTCGATAGATACAAGGGGGAATATTATTCCAAAGACACCAGAAGCTAGATATATGGCGACACAGGCATTCATCCTGGCATCCAGGCCACCTCCCGGAGATCCAAGAGAAGCACTGTATAACATGGCCATGGCAGGAGTTGGAGCCATGGGAACAGCGTTCGCAGGCACAAGCACGCCTCCCGAAGGCTCTGCAAGGCAAAATAGTCCACGACCTACATCAGTAGTGCAAGACCCTCCGAGAACGAGTGGGGGCAAGAGATGCACCGACACGGGCAAGGGTCGACAGAGCGCAGCAAGAAAGAAGGTAACGTCGGCACTCACCAGAGGTTGACGAGGAGGATATGTGTAGGCTCCCGTGCTTCACGCGGCGAGTTCGTAAAACACGGGTTCCATCCGGGTTTAAGATGCCCGACAATTACAAAAAGTTCGATGGCCTGCAAGATCCTGAGGATTGGTTAATCGACTACCTGCAGACGGTGAAATTGATGGGCGGAACTAGAGCAATGGCCATGGAAAGCATCCAGGTGCACTTGAGTGGAGCAGCACGGTCGTGGATAAAAAAGCTGCCTCCTGGTTCCATCGATAGCTGGGAAAACTTCAAGAACATATTTGTGAAGAATTTCATGTCCACGTGCAAGAAACCCGCGTCGCTGGATCAGCTAAGGGCATGTAGACAAAAGTACGATGAACCAATGAGGATGTATATCCAGAGGTGGAACATTATCAAAAATTCGGCAGAAAACATATCTGACGAGAGAGCAATAGACGCGTTTGTTGCTGGAATCCGAAGGAAGGACTTTGTCGAGGATTTGGGAAGAACCAACCCGAAAACAATAGCAGCACTCATGGAAATAGCGAATCGTTGGGCAGATGGAGAAGATGTTGTTCATAATAAACGGCACAGGTCGCCTGAGGAAGAGCACAACCGAAACTTTCAAAATAGGCGACGATTCTCTCGACAGTTCTCAGATTATGATGCTCCCGGCCAAATATCGGCTGGTTTCCGAGGAAACAGCGGAGGCAATAATCGGGATGACTATCAAAAGAGTGGAGAGCAGCGTAACGATTACAAGGACGGCTCTCGTCCCAACAGGAAAATAATGGACCAAGGTTTCAGAGGCCGTATGTATCACTCGAGGATCTCTTAAACGGACCATGCCAAATGCACTTTTTCCTTGACAACAATGGAAAGAGGCAGTCAGGGCTCCTACAGAAGGACTGCCGAACTTTTCTAGCACTACATCGATATGCAGGGCATACCAGCACGCAGGCAGTAAACAGAAACCCCCAGGGGCCAAGGAGTGAGATTCACCTTCCAGCTCCACCCGCAATTACGGACGAAAATCGGCACCAGTTGCAATTGGCGGCAGCTCCACAACCAGTTCCTTATATCGACACCAATGGCGCGGTCTCGATGATTCAGAAGGGCAAGCCTTCCAACAGAACTCAGAAAGTAATCTCGCGACAAGTTTTTATGGCAGAGAAGATGCCTCCACCAACAATCGAGTACCTGAACTGGTCAGGGCAAGACATCGGCTTCACCATAGCTGATCATCCTCAGCAAGTTCCAAGACCAGGATAGTCTGCTTTGATCCTACCAGCGGTGATCGCGGGATTCGACGTTTCACGAGTGTTCATAGATGGAGGGAGCAGCTTAAACCTCATGTATGCAGATACATTGAGGAAGATGAACATATCCTTGGAAAACCTGTTACCAACTGACACGCGTTTCCACGGCATCACACCGGAGAAGCCGAGCTACCCATTGGGAAAGATCAATCTCGACGTTCAGTTCGGAACCCGAGAAAACTACAGAAGAGAGAGGTTGGAGTTTGAAGTCGTAGATTTCCCATCATAGTATCATGCTTTATTGGGATGACCCACGTATGCCAAGTTTATGGCGGTACCACATTACACATACTTGTTGTGGAGACTCCCTGGACCCAAGGGCCCAATCACAGTGAAAGGCAGTTTCGCGCTAGCTGATAAGTGCGACAAGGATTTTCATCGACTGACAGAAACTTTCGGGATGCAAGCAGAGTATATGGCGTCAAGGCTAACAACTGATTACGATGTGTTGCTAGATGGAGGAAGGCCGCTCAAGGAGCCAACCTTTGACATCACTAAAAACTCCAAGGAAGTGCAGATTCACCCGACAGATCCCAAGAAGACGACAGCTATCACAACAAACATGGATCTCGCATAGGAAAGCGTGCTCATCGAGTTCCTCCGTGAGCGCTGGGAAATCTTCGCATGGTGTCCAGCTGACATGCCAGGAGTACCCAGGGAACTTGTCGAGCACCCTCTTAACTTAGATCCAATGGCGAGACCAATCAAACAACCTTTGCGGCGTTTCTCGGAACCAAAACGCAAAGCTATGCTGTCAGAAATCAATCGAGTCGGAGAAGCTGGCTTTATCAAAGAGTTACATACGGAGGCCACGTGGGTAGCTAACCCAGTGCTGGTCCCGAAGAAAAACACAGAGGTCCTTCGCATGTGCGTCGACTTCACGTGTCCCAATAAACATTGTCCAAAGGATCACTTCCCCCTCCCAAGGATCGATCAAATTATCGACTCCACGGCAGGCTGTGAACATCTTTCCTTCCTGGATGCATATTCTGGTTACAACCAGATTCGACTAAAAGAAGAAGATGAGGTCAAAACAGCTTTTATAACACTCTATGGCGTGTTCTGCTATAGAACAATGCCCTTCGGGTTAAAAAACGCGGGAGCAACATATCAGCGGATGATGCAGAAGTGCCTTGCCACACAGATTGGCAAGAACGTTCAAGTATACATTGACGATGTCGTCATAACAACAAAGAAGGGGTCAACCTTGATCGAGGATCTCAAGGAAACTTTCGACAATCTCGATAAATTCTGCCTCAAGTTGAACCCGACGAAGTGTTGGCGTCCCTGCAGGAGAACTTCTCGGGTTTCTAGTCTCAGCAAGAGGAATCGAGGCTAATCCAGAGAAAATCCAGGCCATAGTAACAATGCGGAAGCCAACCAAGCTAAAGGAAATACAACAGCTAACTGGGTGAGTCGCAGCTTTAAGCAGATTCGTCGCTAGGTTGGGAGAAAAGGCATTGCCGTTCTACGCCTTAATAAAGCAGGGAGAAAAGTTCGAGTGGAACGAAGAAGCAGACAGAGCTTTTGAGGACCTCAAATGCACAATTTCGACACCACCAATACTGGTGGCGCCCAAGGAAAAGGAACCTCTCCTGTTATATATCGCAGCCACGCCTCAAGTGGTTAGTGATACGTCTCCGACGTATCGATAATTTCTTATGTTCTATGCCATATTATTGATGATACCTACATGTTTTATGCACACTTTATGTCATATTCGTGCATTTTCTGGAACTAACCTATTAACAAGATGCCGAAGTGCCGAGTTCTCGTTTTCTCGCTGTTTTTGGTTTCAGAAATCCTAGTAACGAAATATTCTCGGAATTGGACGAAACGAAAACCCAGGGGCCTATTTTTCCACGGAGCTTCCAGAAGACCGAAGAACACACGAAGTGGGGCCACGAGGTGGCCAAGCTATAGGGCGGCGCGGCCCAAGCCCTGGCCGCGCCGACCTATAGCGTGGGCCCCTCGTTAGCCCCCGACTCTGCCCTTCCGCCTACTTAAAGCCTCCGTCGCGAAACCCACGATGCGAAAAACCACGATACGGAAAACCTTACCGAGACGCCGTCGCCGCCGATCCCATCTCGGGGGATTACGGAGATCTCCTCCGGCACCCTGCCGGAGAGGGGATTCATCTCCCGGAGGACTCTACACCGCCATGGTCGCCTCCGGAGTGATGAGTGAGTAGTTCACCCCTGGACTATGGGTCCATAGCAGTAGCTAGATGGTTGTCTTCTCCTCATTGTGCTTCATTGTTGGATCTTGTGAGCTGCCTAACATGATCAAGATCATCTATCCGTAATTCTATATGTTGTGTTTGTCGGGATCCGATGGATAGAGAATACTATGTCATGTTAATTATCAAGTTATTATACATGTGTTGTTTATGATCTTGCATGCTCTCCGTTTCTAGTAGAGGCTCTGGCCAAGTTTTTACTTCTAACTCCAAGAGGGAGTACTTATGCTCGATAGTGGGTTCATGCCTGCATTGACACCTGGGGGAGTGACATAAAGTTCTAAGGTTGTGTTGTGCTGTTGCCACTAGGGATAAAACATTGGCGCTATGTCCGAGGATGTAGTTGTTGATTACATTACGCACCATACTTAATGCAATTGTCTCGTTGCTTTGCAACTTAATACTCGGAGGGGGTTCGGATGATAACCTGAAGGTGGACTTTTTAGGCATAGATGCAGTTGGATGGCGGTCTATGTACTTTGTCGTAATGCCCAATTAAATCTCACTATACTTATCATGTCATGTATGTGCATTGTTATGCCCTCTCTATTTGTCAATTGCCCGAGTGTAATTTGTTCACCCAACATGCTTTTATCTTATGGGAGAGACACCTCTAGTGAACTGTGGACCCCGGTCCATTCTTTAATACTGAAATACAAATCTGCCGCAATACTTGTTTTTACCGTTTTCTCTCGCAAACAATCATCTTCCACACAATACGGTTAATCCTTTGTTACAGCAAGCCGGTGAGATTGACAACCTCATCGTTTCGTTGGGGCAAAGTACTTTGGTTGTGTTGTGCGGGTTCCACGTTGGCGCCGGAATCTCCGGTGTTGCGCCGCACTACATCCCGCCGCCATCAACCTTCAACGTGCTTCTTGGCTCCTCCTGGTTCGATAAACCTTGGTTTCTTTTCGAGGGAAAACTTGCTGCTGTGCGCATCATACCTTCCTCTTGGGGTTGCCCAACGAACGTGTGAAATACACGCCATCAAGCTCTTTTTCCGGCGCCGTTGCCGGGAACCGAAGAAAAGCTACACCACAAAGATTTCTAACTCCCACGTCAACTACGCACCGGCTCTTTTTCTGGCGCCGTTGCCGGGGAGATCAAGACACGCTGCAAGGGGAGTCTCCACTTCTCAATCTCTTTACTTTGTTTTTGTCTTGCTTTATTTTATTTACTACTTTGTTTGCTACACTTAAATCAAAACACAAAAAAATTAGTTGCTAGTTTTACTTTATTTGCTATCTTGTTTGCTATATCAAAAACACAAAAAAATTAGTTTACTTGCATTTACTTTACTTGATTCATCATGTTTCCTTTTAATTTTACCGCAAAGAACATACCGGTAGGACAAGGGTCTATAATTGGGAGGAACAATATAGAAGAATTTTTCACCCATGTTAGTACCGTTGAAGATTTTGAAGATAGACACTTGGTAGAACTTGCTCCTACTTATGAAATTGCTGCTGCTTGCTTTAGTTCGCTTGTTGGAAACTAAATTTGTTAATCTCAATCCTATAATCCAACACATGTTTCTTACACTTGGTGATTTGGAAGAGGGGGAAAAGAAAGATTTTGTTTTAGAAACCCTTCTTAGAGAATTTGGTGGTCTAGCAAGAGAGGCTAGAAAAGTCTTCGCTAAATTTAATATGCTTGGTTCTCATACTAATTTTGTTGGTCTCCTTGAAAAAATGGATATGGATAGGATAAGGTACACTAATAATGCTAATGATGGTGGGGAGATCAAAGCACCAATACCATGCAAACTCCTAGCTATGAATGATGCACTAGAAAGTAACTATGCTTGGCTTGTTCCTGAAAATTTGTTCGATGAGAGTAGCAAGCCCAAGACTAATGAGAAGGGAGACGCTGAAACTTATGTATCCAATATACTATGCATGGTTGAGAAAACTCCAAACCCCGCTGTAGGTGCACCACCCTTCGATAATACTTGAGATACACTTTCGCGCCTAGCTGAAAGGCGTTAAAGAAAAGCGCTTATGGGAGACAACCCATGTTTTTACTACAGTACTTTGTTTTATATTTGTGTCTTGGAAGTTGTTTACTACTGTAGCAACCTCTCCTTATCTTAGTTTTATGTTTTGTTGTGCCAAGTAAAGTCTTTGATAGAAAAGTAAGTACTAGATTTGGATTACTGCGCAGTTCCAGATTTTTTTGCTGTCACAAATCTGGGTCTATCTCCCTGTAGGTAGCTCAGAAAATTACGCCAATTTACGAGCATGATCCTCAGATATGTACGCAACTTTCATTCAATTTGAGCATTTTCGTTTGAGCAAGTATGGTGGCCTAATAAAATCCATCTTTACGGACTGTTCTGTTTTGACAGATTCTGTCTTTTATTTCGCATTGCCTCTTTTGCTATGTTGGATGAATTTCTTTGATCCACTAATGTCCAGTAGCTTTATGAAATGTCCAGAAGTGTTAAGAATGATTGTGTCACCTCTGAACATGTGAATTTTTATTATGCACTAACCCTCTAATGAGTTGTTTCGAGTTTGGTGTGGAGGAAGTTTTCAAGGATCAAGAGAGGAGTATGATGCAATATGATCAAGGAGAGTGAAAGCTCTAAGCTTGGGGATGCCCCGGTGGTTTACCCCTGCATATATTAAGAAGACTCAAGCGTCTAAGCTTGGGGATGCCCAAGGCATCCCCTTCTTCATCGACAACATTATCAGGTTCCTCCCCTGAAACTATATTTTTATTCGGCCACATCTTATGTACTTTGCTTGGAGCGTCGGTTTGTTTTTATTTTTTGTTTTGTTTGAATAAAATGGATCCTAGCATTCACTTTATGGGAGAGAGACACGCTCCGCTGTTGCATATGGACAAATATGTCCTTAGGCTCTACTCATAGTATTCATGGCGAAGTTTCTTCTTCGTTAAATTGTTATATGGTTGGAATTGGAAAATGATACATGTAGTAACTCTAAAATGTCTTGGATAATTTGATACTTGGCAATTGTTGTGCTCATGTTTAAGCTCTTGCATCATATACTTTGCACCCATTAATGAAGAAATACTTAGAGCTTGCTAATTTGGTTTGCATATTTGGTTTCTCTAAGAGTCTAGTTAACATCTAGTATTGAGTTTTGAACAACAAGGAAGACGGTATGGAGTCTTATAATGTTTACCATATGTCTTTTATGTGAGTTTTGCTGTACCGTTCATCCTTGTGTTTGTTTCAAATAACCTTGCTAGCCTAAACCTTGTATCGACAGGGAATACTTCTCATGCATCCAAAATCCTTGAGCCAACCACTATGCCATTTGTGTCCACCATACCTACCTACTACATGGTATTTATCCGCCATTCCAAAGTAAATTGCTTGAGTGCTACCTTTAAAATTCCATCATTCACCTTTGCAATATATAGCTCATGGGACAAATAGCTTAAAAACTATTGTGGTATTGAATATGTACTTATGCACTTTATCTCTTATTAAGTTGCTTGTTGAGCGATAACCATGTTTCTGGGACGCCATCAACTATTCTTTGTTGGATATCATGTGAGTTGCTATGCATGTCCGTCTTGTCTGAAGCAAGAGAGATCTACCACCTTCATGGTTGGAGCATGCATATTGTTAGAGAAGAACTTTGGGCCGCTAACTAAAGCCATGATTCATGGTGGAAGTTTCAGTTTGGACATATATCCTCAATCTCATATGAGAATAATAATTGTTGCCACATGCTTATGCATTAAAGAGGAGTCCATTATCTGTTGTCCATGTTGTCCCGGTATGGATGTCTAAGTTGAGAATAATCAAAAGCGAGAAATCCAAAATGCGAGCTTTCTCCTTAGACCTTTGTACAGTGCGACATGGAGGTACCCCATTGTGACACTTGGTCAAAACATGTGCATTGCAAAGATCCGGTAGTCCAAGTTAATTAGGACAAGGTGCGGGCACTATTAGTATACTATGCATGAGACTTGCAACTTGTAAGATATAATTTTCATAACTCATATGCTTTATTACTACCGTTGACAAAATTGTTTCATGTTTTCAAAATAAAAGCTCTAGCACAAATATAGCAATCGATGCTTTCCTCTTTGAAGGACCATTCTCTTTACTTTTATGTTGAGTCAGCTTCACCTATTTCTCTCCACCTCAAGAAGCAAATACTTGTGTGAACTGTGCATTGATTCCTACATACTTGCATATTGTACTTGTTATATTACTCTATGTTGACAATTATCCATGAGATATACATGTTACAAGTTGAAAGCAACCGCTGAAACTTAATCTTCCTTTGTGTTGCTTCAATACCTTTACTTTGATTTATTGCTTTATGAGTTAACTCTTATGCAAGACTTATTAATACTTGTCTTGAAGTACTATTCATGAAAAGTCTTTGCTATATGATTCACCTGTTTACTCATGTCATCACCATTGTTATGATCGCTGCATCCACTACATATGTTTACAAATAGTATGATCAAGGTTATGATGGCATATCACTTCAGAAATTATCTTTGTTATCGTTTTACCTCGCTCGGGACGAGCAGAACTAAGCTTGGGGATGCTTGATACGTCTCCGACGTATCGATAATTTCTTATGTTCTATGCCATATTATTGATGATACCTACATGTTTTATGCACACTTTATGTCATATTCGTGCATTTTCTCGGAACTAACCTATTAACAAGATGCCGAAGTGCCGCTTCTGTTTTCTGCTATTTTTGGTTTCGTAAATCCTAGTAACGAAATATTCTCGGAATTGGACGAAACGAAAACCCGGGGGCCTATTTTTCCACGGAGCTTCCGGAAGACCGAAGAACACACGAAGTGGGGCCACGAGGTGGCCAAGCTATAGGGCGGCGCGGCCCAAGCCCCGGCCGCGCCGACCTATAGCGTGGGCCCTCGTTAGCCCCCCGACTCGCCCTTCCGCCTACTTAAAGCCTCCGTCGCGAAACCCCCGATGCGAAAAACCACGATACGGAAAACCTCACCGAGACGCCGTCGCCGCCGATCCCATCTCGGGGATTCGGAGATCTCCTCCGCACCTCGCCGGAGAGGGGATTCATCTCCCGGAGGACTCTACACCGCCATGGTCGCCTCCGGAGTGATGAGTGAGTAGTTCACCCCCGGACTATGGGTCCATAGCAGTAGCTAGATGGTTGTCTTCTCCTCATTGTGCTTCATTGTTGGATCTTGTGAGCTGCCTAACATGATCAAGATCATCTATCTGTAATTCTATATGTTGTGTTTGTCGGGTTCCGATGGATAGAGAATACTATGTCATGTTAATTATCAAGTTATTATACATGTGTTGTTTATGATCTTGCATGCTCTCCGTTTCTAGTAGAGGCTCGGCCAAGTTTTTACTTCTAACTCCAAGAGGGAGTACTTATGCTCGATAGTGGGTTCATGCCCGCATTGACACTTGGGACAAGTGACGAAAGTTCTAAGGTTGTGTTGTGCTGTTGCCACTAGGGATAAAACATTGGCGCTATGTCCGAGGATGTAGTTGTTGATTACATTACGCACCATACTTAATGCAATTGTCCGTTGCTTTGCAACTTAATACCGGAGGGGGTTCGGATGATAACCTCGAAGGTGGACTTTTTAGGCATAGATGCAGTTGGATGGCGGTCTATGTACTTTGTCGTAATGCCCAATTAAATCTCACTATACTTATCATGTCATGTATGTGCATTGTTATGCCCTCTCTATTTGTCAATTGCCCGACCGTAATTTGTTCACCCAACATGCTTTTATCTTATGGGAGAGACACCTCTAGTGAACCGTGGACCCCGGTCCATTCTTTAATACCGAAATACAAATCTGTCGCAATACTTGTTTTTACTCGTTTTCTCTGCAAACAATCATCTTCCACACAATACGGTTAATCCTTTGTTACAGCAAGCCGGTGAGATTGACAACCTCACTGTTTCGTTGGGGCAAAGTACTTTGGTTGTGTTGTGCAGGTTCCACGTTGGCGCCGGAATCTCCGGTGTTGCGCCGCACTACATCCCGCCGCCATCAACCTTCAACGTGCTTCTTGGCTCCTCCTGGTTCGATAAACCTTGGTTTCTTTCTGAGGGAAAACTTGCTGTTGTGCGCATCATACCTTCCTCTTGGGGTTGCCCAACGAACGTGTGAAATACACGCCATCAGTTAGCACAGTACTTGTGGTCGAAAGAGAAGAAGAAGAAGGAAAACTCCATGGAGTCCAGCAGCCGGTGTACTTCATTAGTGAAGTTTTATCACCTTCAAAACAGCGGTACCCGCAGTACCAGAAGTTAGCATATGGAGTGTTCACAACCGCAAGGAAACTGCGACACTATTTTTCGGCGCATCCGATAATAGTGGTCAATGAGGCGCCTTTATCCAATATATTAAACAACCCAGAGGCTACGGGTCGTGTCTCCCTTTGGGGAATAGAGCTTTCCCCTCGGGACATCACATATGAAAAAAGAAAAGCAATAAAGTCGCAGAGCTTACCAGTCTTCATCGCAGAGTGTATGGAGCTGCAAAACACGGGACCCCCAGATTTGTCGAGAACCTGGACCATGAACTTCGACGGGTCCAAGAGGCTAGAAGGAGCTGGAGCAGGCGTGATACTAGTGTCACCTCAAGGCGACAAGCTGAAATACGTGCTACGGATGACGTTCCCAAACGCATCCAATAATGAGGCGGAGTACGAAGCGCTCATACATGGGATGAAGATGGCGAAAGCCTCCGAAGCAACCCGATTAAAAATCTTTGGTGATTCACAGCTGGTGGCTCAACAGGAGATGAATCAGTGTGACGCAGTCAATAACAGTATGATAGCATACAAGGAAGTATACAATTAACTCGAGAAACTTTTCGACGGGTGTGAAGTAAATCATATCAGCAGACTCAGCAACGATGAAGCCGATGTTTTGGCAAACATTGGGTCGCAATGTTTAGCAATACCGAATGGATCGTAGCGAACAAGAGGGGGGGTGAATGGCGCTACGGCAAGTTTTAGTCTTTTTCAATTTTTAGTGCAACGGAAGGTAAAGGTGATAGCTTTAGTGATGGTGGTGATCCTACAATGATCCTAGACAAGTACAACAAGCAAAGGAATCACACAAGATAATAAGAGTAAGGAGCGGGACAACCGGAGGGCGCGGAGACGAGGCGAGGTTTGTTTCCCGCAGTTCCTTCCACAATAGGAAGTACGTCTGCGTTGAGGAGGTGCTAGTCTCACACAAGAGACTAGACGGCCACACCACGAAGGAAGGCCTCACCTTCTTCCTCGAGAGAGCTCCACGAAGGTGCTCCCCCTTCTCCACTAAGGCACCGATCGAGGCGGTGATTCCTTCACAAGGTTGGGGCGAGCTCCACACCACAAGGAGGCTCCCAACAACCCATGGGGATAGTACAACACCAAGCTAGCCTCCATGGATGCACTTTCTCCAATGTCCCACAATAGGAATCCTACCACCAAGATCCACTAAGGACTACCACGAATTGGTGAAATTTCTCTCGCTAGAACGATAGATCGGGGTCTCCTCCACCACTCCTCAAAGTATGAGCAAGATTGATTGGGTAGGAAGGGAGATCCCATCAATTTGAGCTCAGCAACAATGGAGGAGAGAGAGAGAGAGAAGAGCTAAATCGGGCTGGAGAAGAAGGGGCCTTTTTATAGGTCCCTCCAAATCCAACCGTTATGTGCTGTTTTTTCCTAAGAGGTACTACCGCTTCTGGAAAGCGGTACTACCGCTCTGAGTTTGAATCCCCACAGAACTTGTCCACGTGGACACACTGCGGTACTACCGCTCGAGGTACCGCAACAGGGTACAAACCTTACTGGACTCGAAGCGGTACCGGAGCGGTACCACAGCGGTACTGCCGTAACGTGTTACGGTACTTGAGCGGTACCGTGGGCGGTACTACCGCTCAAGGTACCGTAAAGGTACCGTAACCTGTTCTGTGGGACAATCTCATGTGCAATCCTCGGAGCGGTAGCTCAGGGCGGTACCAGTAGGGGTAGCGGTACTACCGCTCCTGGTACCGGTAGTACCGCTATGGCTAAAACAGCTTTTTCCTCTTTTCCTCTCCTACCATGTTACCTCACGACACACACACAAAACCAGAAAACCTAAGATCTATGCTTCAGTCTTCCGATCATAGTGTGCTCAGCGAGGGCACCGTACACCTACAAATCCATCAAAGACAATCTTTGTGCACGGTTAGAATTTTTCGAGTGTTGTTATCAAACACACAAAACAAGGGTTATATATCTTGCTCTTACAATCTCCCCCTTTTTGGTGTTTGATGACAACACACGAATTTGCAATAATTCATAGGATATTTGGTTTGCAAGAATAGACGAAGCTCCCCCTAGATGTGTGCATGTTTAGAATATGCATTTGTATACAAATGCACACATCCTAGAGGGAAACTCCCCCTAGATTCTACAAACCAAGCATAAGTGCTAAGAAGAACATATGACAAGATCATATAGCACAAGCACACTATGGAGGCAAGTATAAGTGCATATAGGAGAGTTTGGATGAAACTTTTCATACCTTTGCCTTGAGAAAACACAAACTCATAATAATGAGAGCCTCCATAGGATTGATGTAGCCAATCAAAAGATAAATAGTGAAGACCATTAGGCTACGAACGATTAAGTCTTAGTACAAACCGGGGGATCGGGAGATCCACAAATAGAGTAGCAAGCACATATACGAATTAAGTTCCAAATAACTAGAGGAAGGTTTGATGCCAAGGCCGAAAGAACCAAAACGAAGCACCAATCCCTTGGCATCCCCATGCAAATCCCGTCCTAATAGATCAACTTCTCCCCCTTTGGCAATAGAGATGTAGGTTTCCACTTTATGATTTCCAACATAACACTGGTGTAGTTACACAACTATGTAGGTTATTGTTACTTTAAATTTACAAGAGTAGACTAAGCATGCTCTTTACCTTAGGCATCCTTCATGTTTATATAGGGAACTGAAGGGATAAGATATACATTGAGTTTTTTTACAACTATCACGACTTGATCTACAATAAAGTATGCACAATTCAGTTTTTATCGTACCGAGATACTACAAACAACCTCAAAAAATCCAAGTCTATCGTGTAGTAGTTAGCACCCATCACAATGTAGTTATATATGCAACTGCTAAGGTAATATCTTACTGCCTCAACACATGTGGGTTAAAATTACCACAATTGCATTAATTTAGTTATCTCCTTGATCATGTTATTGTCATAGTCACACATATGAGATACAAAAGTAAGTGTGTTATAGTTACAATAATTATGTAGTTACCAAATTGTTTACGTTACAATTATCACTACGAGTGATTACATTCTAAGTAGCCCCAGAACTCATGTACGACTAGCCTATTAACACAATCAAGTGGCATATGTTGTTGTCTTCTTGATGCTCATATGTACTTTTTCAGTTGTCTAGTAACTCATAAATTACTTGCTGCTAACACATAAAAAAGTTTGTCTTGTGATAGAACATGCACTTACAAGTTTCTAGTTGAGAGAGCATCTTCCATGCTATTGCATGCACTACAAAAGGAACACTTCATTTCCACTTAGTTACACATAACAACACATGTTTATCACATAAAATGAGCATGCATATGTGCTCCTTTATAAAAATGTAGTATATATTAGTTTCAGTTAAAGTTATCGGAAATTCAATTCGGCTCCCGGGTGCGTATGCTCCCTCTACCGGAAAATCATATTTCGAAGTGTCGAAAAATTTTGACAAAAAATTCTACATGTACATCTTCATGATATATGTGCATTCGTCAAGTGTCACGAAAAACAAATATTTTTTGTGGTCTATGTAAAAAAGAGAAAATTTATCTTATGAAAAGTATTATTTTTAGCACTGAATTTTATCTTTTTCACGCACGTCACATGATAAGTTGATTTTTTATGAAACGATTTTGTGAACGTGTAGCACGTGTAGATGTACGTCTGGATTTTTTGTTTCATTTTTTTTGAAATTAAAAATGTGTGTAAGATATATTTCAAAATATAGGGAGCATATGATCTATAAAGTTTGATCAAGTATGTGGAAAAATATATCAACATTTATAATATAACTTCAATTATTTTAGAACAATCATGAAATATGATTTCATATAATATGTATTGAAATTTTAAATTTTAATATTTTTTATATATTTGGTCAAATTTTATGAAGTTTAATTTCATCTAAAATTAATATGGACTACATTTTGGAAAAAAATAATTATTATGTGACGGAAGGTAATCAAATAATTTGAAGTTGGTGTTTCCTGCCTATGATTATACTTACGAATTTACAGTCCCATATATTTTGATAGTGTGGATTAATGTTGTGTTGTGAAGAGAACCCCATATTTTGTCTTTATGATATATTATATAGTATATGCCTTTCACCTAATGTTTTTTTTGTGAATACCAATGTCCAAAACTATGACTTTTCGAAGAATGCAGGAAGAATATACACGGGTGCATTATGACCTATTGAGTTTTAACACATAAAATAGTATTCGAATGCTAGTGCATGGCATACAAGATAACACCACTTTGATTTTATAAGATAGCAACATCGGAACGAAGTATAACTGCATGTCCTCTGCAAGATGTAGCAACACTTCGATTGTTCTACATACCACACAAAAGTTCATTATATAAACGAGCCCATCATGCCCGTAGACAAACAAAATAGAAGTTCTGTGACAATTACGATACGAGTACTCTGCCATGGTAGCACCAGCGGCTCCGCTACCACCGGAAGGACCAAGTCCGTCGTCATTTTTGGGGGGATGACTATCGTGGCAGTTCTTTGTTTCATGCGTATGATTACACTTATAACTTTACAGTCACATATATTTTGATAGTGGGATTAATGTTATGTTCCCAAGAGAACCCCGTATTTTGTTTTTACTATATTGTAAACACCTTTCACCGTTTTTTAAAAGATTACCAATGTCCAAAACGGCGACTTTTCGAAGATTGCATGAAGAATATACACAGGTGCATTATGACCTATCGAGTTTTAACACATAAAATACTACTCCCTCCGTCCCGGTTTACAGGGCCTACGCTTATCCCAATATCATAAATTTGATCAATATAATATAAGTTTTACAATATAAAATTATACCATTAAAAAGTACAACATATGAACTTTCTAATGATGTATATTTTTTAGTATATATATTATATCATGTTAGTTAAATTAATGATCTAGAGATACACGCAAGACCTATAAACCGGGACGGAGGTAGTATTCAAATGCTATTGCATGGTGCACAAACACATCAATAGAAGTGTTGCGATGATTATGATCACAAGTACTCTATGCCACGGAAGCACCTACGACCGGAAGGACCAGCTCTCGTCATTTCTGCGGGGAGGAATGTCGTGGCAGTTCTTTGTTTCCTCGGGCGCCAAGCCCCGGAATTGATTGTACAATCGTCTTAACTCAGTCAGGTACTCACCCAGCTGGCTTCTAATCTTGAACAGCTGACTCCCCGCATTCCAGCGTTACTCCTCGCGCTTTTGGATAGTTTTCAATCTGCATCATCAAAAGCCAAATGACACACGAATTGTACTGCATCGCTTCAGTTTAAACTGTAATTACTGTGTACCGCATCGATTATATATGTGCACAGTGCACATGTGCAGTGTACACTATATATAACTTGCAAGACGTGCTTACTTACCCGGCTATGTATAACGTGCACTTGTTCTACGCAGTACGATTACAATTTCCCTTTTTGCTGCTTATCTTCCTGAGCGTGGGGTACTCTTTTCTCACCTCTCCTCTTTGGCCTTGGCGACAGGGCCGCGCACATACCGCGGTACCGCCACGTCTTCTCCGCCTTCCAAATCGCCTGCCAGTTGGTGGTGGTCGAGGAGGAAATGTCCAACCAGATAATCAAGAGTTGGCCGGCCATGGCAACTTGATCGCCGGAGTGGTGAACAAAGATCTAGGTGCAAAGTCGCCGGCGCGGCGAACGAATGCGGTGGCGGCGAGATATATTGTGACGTGGAAGGGCGGCTTCAAATTTCAAAGGGTTTGGGGCGCGCGACGGTTGGAGCAGACACGTCCGGCGGACCGCGCCCGTGTTTTGCCTGGCGTGCTGGCGGTCCGAGGACAGGGAGGGAAGACGGCGATTTGAGAAGGGTCATCTGGGCTTGTTTCTTGTTTCTTTCCCCTTTTTCTCTTGACCAGTATTTCTTTCCTCCTTTTTGTTTTTCTTTCTTTCGACCTGTGTTTCTTTCCTCATTTTTTTTCTTTCGAGGGAACCTGTGTTTATTTCCTTTTGAAGCAACAATACTCTCGTGTGTGCTGATGATTTCGCAAGCTAGCTCAACACTCGGCGAGCGCGAATATAATGAACATGCGCCTCTCCGACGTGCTGCCTCATCCACCTCGGTCAGTTACCGACTGGCCGAGTCTGAGGTCGACTACCCGATGTCCACCAACGACGACTACCAGGCGTTGATGCTCGCCGAGTTCGGCCCGCTGATGCCGGTGCTCACCCAGGAGGAAGTCCTACCGGCCATGGTTGCCGACGAAACCGAAGTCCATGCGCCCCTGCTGCCAGAGGACGACGAATCGCTGGCCATGATCCCCGACGACAACAAAGAGGATCGCAACAAGAGAAAGAGTCCGCCGCCGCCTTCCGCAGAGGACTCCATCGACGAGCCGAGCCCACGGCCGTCCAAGCGGGCCAAGGTGCCGTCGCCAAGGGCTATGAACAAGATGATGGCGACCCGCATCCTGGAGCGTAGCCACACCGCGCCCGAGCTCTCTGAATCCGCACTGTGGTGCCAGTGCAATGAGCTCCCACCAGGTTCCCGCCGCTGCGCTCTGCACCAGTACGCGCCGTTCTGGCGGTGGATGCTGGAACACGACCAGGTCCCACCCATCGGGAGCGACGACGGCATCACGGTGCCCAAGACGAAGACCGATAGCAACAGGATTGTCGCCAAGTACATCCGCTGGCGCAGGACGGTGTGGATGCCGAGCCTCTTCTACGTCGAGCATGCCCAGCTGAAGATGAAGCTCTAGGAGAGGAGGAGGACTTCTGGGTACTTGCCGCTTCTATATGTGTTGCCGTGGATCGGCCATCGCTGGCCACAAAGGGCGGACTCTCGAGTTCAGACTTCATTTCTATTACTGCGCACTGCTGCGCCATTGTTTCTTCTTGTTGTCGACAATTTCCCTTGTTTTAAACTCTGAATGAAAACAATATGAGTTGGCCTTATGGACATGCTATTGCTCACGATCTAATTGTTCAGTGCATCGCTCTTGTAGCCTTCCAACGATCCATGTAAGTGTTGGCCCCATCATACGTGTACGTGCAGAAGTTTATGGCTCCAAAGGGGAAACCATAGACAAATAAACAGAGCATTTCATGTGTATATTTTGTATCGACCATACAAACCATTTCATTAGATGGTCTTGCCCCTGTCGCGAAAAACACTTACAAGTAACTTGCTATTTTCCAGAAGGAAAGTCTTTAAGAAGGGAGAGGACACACTTGGGTTCAGCCTATGATGTCTAGGACAAGAATTTTTATCCTACTGCAGTCAGATCTAACCAATTAAGGTCAAACCATTTAGGGTGTTATAAAAGCGACAGGCAAATAACAAAGAACGATAGAAGAAAACGCAGCGGAGACACGGGATTTAACGTGAAAACCCCTTCCAACACAGAAGGGAGAAAAACCACGGGCGCCAGCCATCAAAATTTCACTATATCGGGGAGTGTTTACAAACACCGTGAGTTATCTTATAATCTGATAAACCCTAGCCGGCGGCTTACAAGATGTATATATAGGCGGTGGCCTCGCTCGTCAGAAATTAGCCGCCCTTTAGTATATGAATTTGGATCACAATATAACACGGGGCACAAGTCCAACACATTCTACAAGAAGAAGGGCATACGTTCGTCATTGTTGGTTCCGACCAGCGGAAGGCAAATCTCAGGTTTTCAACCTAGTGAAGTGGTGTTCCAATCTGAAAAAAATGACTAGCGGGGGTGAATAGATGACTGCTGATTTTAGAGAAAGTTGTCACTTTATCAATTTATTTTAATCTTATTTACAAACACCCTAAGCATGTAATTATATAGAGGTAAACTTACTAAAAAGTAGATTTACAAAATAAAAGAGCTAAGTCGAGAATATTGTAAAAACAAAGATATCGACCCGAGGGATTTGGATTGTTGCACAATCCCATGTCCTCGTTGGAGGAGGACCGGACACAAGTTTCTTTGTACAAAGACTCATTTATCCCTCCTTGAGGTAGGACACCAAGTTCATGTTGTCTCACTGGGGCTAGTTTTTCACACAAACTAAGGGATCTCCAACTATCTTCGTCTTTCACAAACTTCTCGACTCCTTTAGTAAAGGTGGTCTAGTTCTTCATACGAATTAAGAGGTATGCAACTATCTTCATCTTTCACAAACTTCTCGATTCCTTCAATGAAGGCTTTGAGTGAGAAAATCATCTCCGATTAGATCAAGTAGTAATTCTTCACCTCATGTGACAAGACTTCACTTGTGATTGAAGGGAGAGTACCGTGATTTGGAATCTTGCGACGTGCTAGCACAATACATGAGTGTTACCGTACATGTCCAGCGCCGGTGGGAAGATGTCTATGCATACATGAACGTGTGTGGCACACAAGCTTGTTCTTGGGCATCTCTCTTAACCCTGGATTTAGTTTTATTTCACTTTAGCAACTCTTTAATTCACTTGAAGTCAACGGCTAAATAAATAGAAGACCAAAGAACAAAAGTGAGTGCTTGAGATGAGTGCCCTGGAAATCACATGTCATTTGGGTCCTTAAGAATTTAGCTACATCAATGAGTAGGTTTAGTAACAAAGATGTTTTCACATTTCAGAATTGGGTATTGATCATCGATGCTTCTTAATCTCAATCCCCACAACAAATACTTACGTTCATTCTAACTATGATCACACATGCTGAGTAAACTCAATTCTATGTTAAATTTGTTTTTTGCCACGTAGCAGTAGGTAACTTGAAAAAAGATTACTTCCAAAGATGTGCACCCGCACAATAGCTTCAAGAACAGATCTAATTTTATTGTAGTACGTTCTGGAGTCTACTTTTGCATAGTGGTGGTTCATGTGTCTATGGTGTGTTATAAAAAAAATTTGAGGGATCTCGTGGATCAACTGCGTGTAACTATTTTAGAATGTTGTGTTATGTATGTATGCTTATTAATTTTACTTAAGGATTTTGTTGATCATTTGTTCCCTTTGAATGTGTTATACAATGAAATGTGTTTATTGTTGCTTATGACTATGTTTGTCGCATCAAACTTAGCATGTGAGTTTGTTCCAATCTAGCATATAACGTGAAGAACATGTTTTTCATATATGTATCGCCAGTGTTAACACATCATATCTCAGAATAATATGCAACTCTAGCTTTCCTATCTTTCCTACACTTTTGTTATTGGTGTATTAAATCTTTCACCGCCATGTGAATTCCATTGTCCTGCTTGGGCGCAATAATTTGTTTGATGCACTTCATAATGAACAAGTTCAATTATGTCAGAAGATTTATGATTTCGATGACACTAGTTTTGTTCAAAAAAAAAGTTCCATGCATTCCTTAGAAGTACCCTGTAATATTTTTCCTAATATTTAAGTGCTCCTTAGTAATACCTTTGTAGATTTTCTCAATTTCCAATGATTTTTTTGTATAATACTTATGGTCAATCAGTGTTTAGCAAGAATGCAATACGGAGACATGCATAACTGGTCACAAAAAAATTGTACAATAAAATCTAAGTTAGGATCACATGTTACCGACTCAAGCAATATGGGCATCTCCAGCGCCCCGACGCAGACGGCCCACCTTAGTCCGTTTTGGTCCGCACAGACAGGAGGACCAGAAAAACCCAGCCTAGCAGCCCGACGCAGATTGACCCACTAGTAAACAACATGCCTCCACACATGGTTGAAGTGGCCCGTGCCACACGATACACCTTGCTGTCATGCGCCTCTAAAGCGCACATGGTTTATTTAAGCGTGTGCGACGGGGTAAACTTTTGGAAACGGTTACAGTTCACCCGAATAGGAGGGCCTTCACAAGCAACTTATTTTCCATTCATTGTATGCGTTTGGTACGATCGCAGTTGTTTTTAGTTGTATGTGCTCATCTCATTTCACACACGATCTTTGGTATTTTCTTGTATGCTAACTGAAACATTGCAAACGTTTATTTGTCTCAATTAACTAATTGTACCTGCAGAATAATGATAGTAGCACATATATGCCCAGCTGAACACTCATGAAAATACAATACCAAATTTTAATTATATTCGAGTGCACATCTGATATATCATATGTATGCATACATTTGTGACATAGCTTTATTTGATAGCCATACGTACAACAGAGGATGATACACAAAAGAAAAGAAAATGTAGCTTTTCTTGGTTATGTCTTTGTCTCCGTGATGATGATGTACATTGCAAGGATATATGTATTTCTACGATGACGTAGACTTAGACATGGAGAATGTCGATGTCACGCACTGTGATGACATGGCTCAGCTTCCTCAAGGAGTTCTCGGGTGAGGAGAAAATACAAGCAAGTGCACCCAGCGGAGACGCTGCCGCCAGTGCCCGTTCTCGGTCGCGTCGCTCATGCGTGCAGTTCTACAGCAACCCATCGTGCCTGTACAACGCCACTGCCGGCGTTGGCAACGTGGAGAGTTATGTTTTGCTCGAGTTTTACTACCTGTAACCGATCTACCATCAAGAACTGCTAATGTTATGAACTTGTACAGAGGAGGGGTAGTGAGGTTGAATAGATACAGAGCAATCAACTAGTAGATTTTACTGTACTAGAGAAGGTGTAAGATTGGAATACTTCACAAATTCATGGACTGGATCAATTTAACCAATGAATGAAACACACTACTTATATGCAATGTGAAATTGGCAGTTTGGATGAAATCTACTTGATTATGTGAAGTAGATTGAAACTCAGATATACATTGCATTTTGTAATTTTGATAGCACAAGTGTAGAAATCCGAAACATAACAATTGGATTTTTTTTGAGAAAATAACAATAGAAATTTGGACATCATAATAGTACCAGATCAAAACCATAATAATACGAGATCACACAACACTAGATGTGTTATCCCTTTAATTTACCTCTCACATGATCAAGTGTCGCACATCTGACTTGATTCCTAATGACAACACATCTGACTTGATTCCTAATGCATCCGTGGAAGATATTGCTAAACAGATCAAGGAGTATCCGCTGAAAGCACAATACAGAATGAAGCTCTATGCTGACAAGAACATATCAGAACGAGAACGTGCTATTGGAGACATGGTGTACCTCAAACTCCAGCCTTATAGGCACACCTCTCTCAACTTACACAGGTCTCCGAAGCTCCATTCAAAGTACTACGGTCCTTTCAGAGTGCTACAAAAAAATAGGAAATACTTCCTACAAGATCATGTTACTGAACGGCTGTAAGTTGTATCACACATTCCATGTTAGTCAACTTAAGAGGCAACTCGGATCTAAAGCTGTACCAAGCCCAAATTTACCACTCATGAATCCTGATGGTACAATCCTCATTGCTCCAGAAGTTGTTCTTGAAATAAAGCTCATTCCTCAGGTACAAGGTAACATCTCTATTCCTGGTGTGCAATGGCTCGTGAAATGGGAGAACATGACTGCTGATCAAGCAACCTGGGAGGACACTAGCTTCATCCAGAAGATCTTTCCTGCGTTCCAGCCTTGAGGGCAAGTCCGCTCTCATAAGGAGGAGTTGTCATGCTCCTGCTAATCTATGTCGTTTAGATTCCAGCAAGTGCTCCACCACCGTTGATTCGTAGATGGACGGATGAAGATACCTGTTATGACCGACCTGGTCTACCGCCGGAGGGGGCCCACTGGCCCAACCGGCCAGGCCTAGTTAGGGGCTTAGCCCAGTTAGCATATTAGGATTTTGCAATTCTCTTATAAATACAAGTTGTAATAGACTATATCGATCAAGCAATAATCAATATCATTATTGCCGACTCCCAGAGGAGTCGGCCTTCTCCTGTCCGCGCCGCCCCAAACCCTAGCCGCCGCCTTCCCACGCGCCAGCGACGGCGCCCTGCCGCCGGCGCCGCCTCTCTTCCTCTCGCTCGCAGCACTTCCACCCCTACAATCTACGCCCCCGTCCTGGTAGAACCCTAGATTCTACCAATTTGGTATCAGAGACCTCTGTTACGATCATGTCTCCGAGCCAGCCCACCGCCACCACCGCCGCCGCCTCCGAGACGCCGCCGGCCTCCTCCGCCGCCGCGCACCTGCCGCCGCCCTCCACGGGCGATGCGGCGCCCCTGGCAGATGTCACCGGCGCCGCCCCCCTCCTCTCGCAGCAAGAGCTCTCGACGGCCATCCGCGACCTCGCCACCGCCGTCCAGGGCATCCGCCTGTACCTCATTGGTACGCAGGGGATGACCACGCCGCCCCTGCCGCCCCCCCCTCGCCGCCTACCCGGCCGCGCCAGCAGCCCTACCCGGCCAGGGTGCGCCTGCTCCGCCCCCGGCCTCACCGCCGCCGCCGCCGTGGGCGTCATGGCAGCCGCCCCCCAGCGCGGGCCCCGCCTCGCTGCCCCAGGGCGTGCCCATCCAGAGGGTCCAGTTTCCGCCGTCACCCTCCCGACTTCCGGCGTGGGTGACCGTGACGGAGCCCCCGCCCGTCTACTCGGCCGCACCGGCGCCTTCCCCCGTCTACACCACCGCCGGGGACCCTCCGCGCCCGTCCTTCCCGGACCCGCCGCACGCACGCTTCGCCGAGCCGTCCGCTGGTCGCGCGGAGTACCCCGCCCAGGGCGCCACCGGCCTCGCTCCCCCACGCTACGCCAAGCTGGAATTCGCCACGTATGATGGCGTCGAGGACCCCCTCAACTGGCTCAACCAGTGCGAGCAGTTCTTCCGGGGACAGCGTACCCTGGCTTCGGACCGGACGTGGCTCGCCTCGTACCACCTCCGCGGCGCCGCCCAGACGTGGTACTACTCCCTGGAGCAGGACGAGGGTGGCATGCCTCCATGGGACCGGTTCCGTGAGCTCTGCCTTCTCCGCTTCGGCCCTCCAATCCGCGGCAGCCGCTTGGCGGAACTTGTTGGAGATATGCCCAAGAGGCAATAATAAAAGTGGTTATTATATATATCTTTATGTTTATGATAAATGTTTATATACCATGCTATAATTGTATTAACCGAAACATTGATACATGTGTGATATGTAAACAACAATAAGTCCCTAGTAAGCCTCTTAACTAGCTTGTTGATTAATAGATGATTAGTTTCATAATCATGAACATTGGATGTTATTAATAACAAGGTTATATCATTATATGAATGATATAATTGACACACCCAATTAAGTGTAGCATAAGATCACGTCATTAAGTTATTTTCTATAAGCTTTCGATACATAGTTACCTAGTCCTTTTGACCATGAGATCATGTAAATCACTTATACCGGAAAGGTACTTTGATTACATCAAACGTCACTGCGTAAATGGGTGGTTATAAAGGTGGGATTAAGTATCCGGAAAGTATGAGTTGAGGCATATGGATCAATGATGACGCGTAAAGCACACGCCCGTTGGGAACCCCAAGTGGAAGGTGTGATGCGTACAGCAGCAAGTTTCCCTCAGTAAGAAACCAAGGTTTATCGAACCAGTAGGAGCCAAGAAGCACGTCGAAGGTTGATGGCGGCGGGATGTAGTGCGGCGCAACACCAGGGATTCCGGCGCCAACGTGGAACCTGCACAACACAACCAAAGTACTTTGCCCCAACGAAACAAGTGAGGTTGTCAATCTCACCGGCTTGCTGTAACAAAGGATTAGATGTATAGTGTGGATGATGATTGTTTGCAGAAAACAGTAGAAAAAGTATTGCAGTAGATTGTATTCAATGTAAAGAATGGACCGGGGTCCACAGTTCACTAGAGGTGTCTCTCCCATAAGATAAATAGCATGTTGGGTGAACAAATTACAGTCGGACAATTGACAAATAGAGAGGGCATGACCATGCACATGCATGATATGATGAGTATTGTGAGATTTAATTGGGCATTACGACAAAGTACATAGACCGCTATCCAGCATGCATCTATGCCTAAAAAGTCCACCTTCAGGTTATCATCCGAACCCCTTCCAGTATTAAGTTGCAAACAACGAGACAATTGCATTAAGTATGGTGCGTAATGTAATCAATAACTACATCCTCGGACATAGCATCAATGTTTTATCCCTAGTGGCAACAAGCACATCCACAACCTTAGAACTTTCCGTCACCGTCCCGCATTTAATGGAGGCATGAACCCAATATCGAGCATAAATACTCCCTCTTGGAGTTAAGAGTAAAAACTTGGCCAGAGCCTCTATTAATAACGGAGAGCATGCAAGATCATAAACAACACATAGGTAATAGATTGATAATCAACATAACATAGTATTCTCTATCCATCGGATCTCGACAAACACAACATATAGCATTACAGATAGATGATCTTGATCATGTTAGGCAGCTCACAAGATCCGACAATGAAGCACATAAGGAGAAGACGACCATCTAGCTACTGCTATGGACCCATAGTTCAGGGGTGAACTACTCACTCATCACTCCGGAGGCGACCATGGCGGTGAAGAGTCCTCCGGGAGATGATTCCCCTCTCCGGCAGGGTGCCGGAGGTGATCTCCTAAATCCCCCGAGATGGGATTGGCGGCGGCGGCGTCTCTGGAAGGTTTTCCTTATCGTGGCTCTCGGTACTGGGAGTTTCGCGACGAAGACTATATGTAGGCGGAAGGGCAGGTCAAGAGGCGACGCGAGGGGCCCACACAACAGGGCCGCGCGGCCAGGAGGTGGGCCGCGCCGCCCTGGCGTGTCGCCACCTCGTCGCCTCAATTCGTTTCCCTTTCGGTCTTCTGGAAGCTTCGTGGCAAAACAGGACCCTGGGCGTTGATTTCGTCCAATTCCGAGAATATTTCCTTACTAGGATTTCGAAACCAAAAACAGCGAAAACAAGCAATCGGCTCTTCGGCATCTCGTTAATAGGTTAGTGCCGGAAAATGCATAAATATGACATAAAGTATGTATAAAACATGTAGATATCATCAATAATGTGGCATGGAACATAAGAAATTATCGATACGTCGGAGACGTATCAGCATCCTCAAGCTTAGTTCTCGCTCGTCCCGAGCAGTGTAAACGATAACAAAGATAATTTCCGGAGTGACATGCCATCATAACCTTGATCATACTATTGTAGGCATATGTAATGAATGCAGCGATCAAAACAATGGTAATGACATGAGTAAACAAATGAATCATAAAGCAAAGACTTTTCATGAATAGTACTTTCAAGACAAGCATCAATAAGTCTTGCATAAGAGTTAACTCATAAAGCAATAAATCAAAGTAAAGGTATTGAAGCAACACAAAGGAAGATTAAGTTTCAGCGGTTGCTTTCAACTTATAACATGTATATCTCATGGATATTGTCAATGTAAAGTAATATAACAAGTGCAATATGCAAGTATGTAGGAATCAATGCACAGTTCACGCAAGTGTTTGCTTCTTGAGGTGGAGAGAAATAGGTGAACTGACTCAACATAAAAGTAAAAGAAAGGGGACCTTCGCAGAGGGAAGCATTGATTGCTATATTTGTGCTAGAGCTTTGGTTTTGAAAACAAGAAACAATTTTGTCAACGGTAGTAATAAAGCATATGTATCATGTAAATTATATCTTACAAGTTGCAAGCCTCATGCATAGTATACTAATATGCCCGCACCTTGTCCTAATTAGCTCGGATTACCGGGATTATCATCGCAATACACATGTTTTAACCAAGTGTCACAAAGGGGTACCTCTATGCCGCCTGTACAAAGGTCTAAGGAGAAAGCTCGCATTTGGATTTCTCGCTTTTGATTATTCTCAACTTAGACATCCATACCGGGACAACATAGACAACAGATAATGGACTCCTCTTTAATGCATAAGCATGTAGCAACAATTAATGTTCTCATATGAGATTGAGGATATATGTCCAAAACTGAAACTTCCACTATGATTCATGGCTTTAATTAGCGGCCCAATGTTCTTCTCTAACAATATGCATGCTCTAACCATTAAATGAGTGGTAAATCTCCCTTACTTCAGACAAGACGGACATGCATAGCAACTCACATGATATTCAACAAAGAGTAGTTGATGGCGTCCCCAGGAACATGGTTATCGCACAACAAGCAACTTAATAAGAGATAAAGTGCATAAGTACATATTCAATACCACAATAGTTTTTAAGCTATTTGTCCCATGAGCTATATATTGCAAAGGTAAAGAATGGAAATTTTAAAGGTAGCACTCAAGCAATTTACTTTGGAATGGCGGAGAAATACCATGTAGTAGGTAGGTATGGTGGACACAAATGGCATAGTGGTTGGCTCAAGGATTTTGGATGCATGAGAAGTATTCCCTCTCGATACAAGGTTTAGGCTAGCAAGGTTATTTGAAACAAACACAAGGATGAACCGGTGCAGCAAAACTCACATAACAGACGTATTGTAAACATTATAAGACTCTACACCGTCTTCCTTGTTGTTCAAAACTCAATACTAGAAATTATCTAGACTTTAGAGAGACCAATTATGCAAACCAAATTTTAGCAAGCTCTATGTATTTCTTCATTAATGGGTGCAAAGTATATGATGCAAGAGCTTAAACATGAGCACAACAATTGCCAAATATCAAATTATTCAAGACATTTTAGAATTACTACATGTAGCATTTCCCGATTCCAACCATATAACAATTTAACGAAGAAGATTCAACCTTCGCCATGAATACTATGAGTAAAGCCTAAGGACATATTTGTCCATATGCAACAGCGGAGCGTTTCTCTCTCCCACACAATGAATGCTAGGATCCATTTTATTCAAACAAAACAAAAAAAAAACAAACCGACGCTCCAAGCAAAGCACATAAGATGTGATGGAATAAAAATATAGTTTCAGGGGAGGAACCTGATAATGTTGTCGATGAAGAAGGGGATGCCTTGGGCATCCCCAAGCTTAGACGCTTGAGTCTTCTTAAAATATGCAGGGGTGAACCACCGGGGCATCCCCAAGCTTAGAGCTTTCACTCTCCTTGATCATATTGTATCATCCTCCTCTCTTGACCCTTGAAAACTTCCTCCACACCAAACTCGAAACAACTCATTAGAGGGTTAGTGCATAATAAAAATTCACATGTTCAGAGGTGACATAATCATTCTTAACACTTCGGACATTGCACAAAGCTACCGGACATTAATGGAACAAAGAAATTCATCCATCATAGCAAAAGAGGCA
The DNA here is from genome assembly GCF_022539505.1 of Lolium rigidum. Lineage (NCBI taxonomy): Eukaryota > Viridiplantae > Streptophyta > Magnoliopsida > Poales > Poaceae > Lolium > Lolium rigidum. The sequence goes on along the minus strand of NC_061510.1, from coordinate 241,826,094 downwards.
ATGCGAAATAAAAGGCAGAATCTATCAAAACGAAACAGTCCGTAAAGACGGATTTTATTGAGGCACCAGACTTGCTCAAATGAAAATGCCCAAATTGAATGAAAGTTGCGTACATATCGGAGGATCACGCACGTAAATTGGCATATTTTTCTGAGCTACCTACAGAGAGGCAGGTCGAAATTCGTGACGAGCAAAGAAATCTATTTCTCGCGCAGTAATCCAAATCTAGTATGAACCTTACTATCAAAGACTTTACTTGGCACAACAATGCATAAAACTAAGATAAGGAGAGGTTGCTACAGTAGTAAACAACTTCCAAGACTCAAATATAAAATAAAAGTACTCGTAGTAAAAACATGGGTTGTCTCCCATAAGCGCTTTTCTTTAACGCCTTTCAGCTAGGCGCGAGAAAGTGTATATCAAGTATTATCAAGAGACGAAGTATCAACATCATAACTTGTTCTAATAATAGAATCAAAAGGTAACTTCATTCTCTTTCTAGGGAAGTGTTCCATACCTTTCTTGAGAGGAAATTGATATTTAATATTACCTTCCTTCATATCAATGATAGCACCCACAGTTCGAAGAAAAGGTCTTCCCAATATAATGGGACAAGATGCATTGCATTCAATATCCAAGACAACAAAATCAACGGGGACAAGGTTATTGTTAACGGTAATGCGAACATTATAAACTCTCCCCAAAGTTTTCTTTGTAGAATGATCAGCAAGATTAACATCCAAATAACAATTTTTCAATGGTGGCAAGTCAAGCATATTATAAATCTTCTTAGGCATAACGGAAATACTTGCACCAAGATCTCATAAAGCATTACAATCAAATTCATTGAACTTCATCTTAATGATGGGCTCCCAACCATCTTCTAGCTTCCTAGGAATAGAAGCTTCACGTTCTAGTTTCTCTTCTCTAGCTTTTATGAGAGCATTTGTAATATGTTTTGTGAAAGCCAAGTTTATAGCACTAGCATTAGGACTCTTAGCAAGTTTTTGTAAGAACTTTATAACTTCAGAGATGTGACAATCATCAAAATCCAAACCATTATAATCTAAAGCAATGGGATCATCATCCCCAATGTTGGAAAAAATTTCAAGCAGCTTTATCACGAGGCAGTTTCAGCGAGCTTTAGGAGTTTCCTAGCAGCTTTGCAGTGCTTTGCATTAGAAGTGGAAACATTGCCAACACCAATTATTTTACCATTATTAGTAGGAGGTGCAGCAACATGTGGAGCATTAGCATTGCTAGTGGTGGTAATAGTCCAAACTTTAGCTACATTATTCTCTTTAGCTAGTTTTTCATTTTCTTCTCTTTCCCACCTAGCATGCAATTCGGCCATTAATCTTATATTCTCATTAATTCTAACTTGGATGGCATTTGCTGTAGTAACAATTTTATTTTCAATATCCTTATTAGGCATAACTTTCGATTTCAAAAGATCAACATCGAGAGGCAAGACTATCAACCTTAGAAGCGAGAATATCAATTTTATTAAGCTTTTCCTCAACAGATTTGTTAAAAGCAGTTTGTGTACTAATAAATTCTTTAAGCATAGATTCAAGTCCAGGGGGTGTGTTCCTATTATTGTTGTAAGAATTCCCATAAGAATTACCATAACTATTACCATTATTATAAGGATATGGCCTATAGTTGTTACTAGAATTGTTCCGATAAGCATTGCTGTTGAAATTATTATTTTTAATGAAGTTCACATCAACATGTTCTTCTTGGGCAACCAATGAAGCTAAAGGAACATTATTAGGATCAACATTAGTCCTATCATTCACAAGCATAGACATAATATCATCAATCTTATCACTCAAGGAAGAGGTTTCTTCGACAGAATTTACCTTCTTACCTTGTGGAACTCTTTCCGTGTGCCATTCAGAGTAATTAATCATCATATTATCAAGAAGCTTTGTTGCTTCACCAAGAGTGATGGACATAAAGGTACCTCCAGCAGCTGAATCCAATAGGTTCCGTGAAGAAAAGTTCAGTCCTGCATAAAAGGTTTGGATGATCATCCAAGTAGTCAATCCATGGGTTGGGCAATTTTTAACCAAAGATTTCATTCTTTCCCAAGCTTGTGCAACATGCTCATTATCCAATTGTTTAAAATTCATTATGCTACTCCTCAAAGATATAATTTTAGCAGGGGGATAATATCTACCAATAAAAGCATCCTTGCATTTAGTCCATGAATCAATGCTATTCTTAGGCGAGAGATAGCAACCAATCTTTAGCTCTTGCTCTTAAAGAGAAAGGAAACAATTTTAATTTTATAATGTCACCATCTACATCTTTATACTTTTGCATTTCACACAATTCAACAAAATTATTGAGATGGGCAGCAGCATCATCGGAACTAACACCAGAAAATTGCTCTCGCATAACAAGATTCGAGTAAAGCGGGTTTAATTTCAAAGAATTCTGCTCGCGATAGCTGAGTGGAGCAATAGGTGTGCATAAGAAATCATTATTGTTTGTGGTTGTGAAGTCACACAACTTAGTATTTTCAGGAGTAGCCATTTTAGCAGTAGTAAATAAAGCAAACTAAATAAAGTAAATGCAAGTAACTAATTTTTTTGTGTTTTTGATATAGAGTGAAAGACAGTAAATAAAGTAAAAGTAGCAACTAATTTTTTTGTGTTTTGTTTTAGTGCAGCAAACAAAGTAGTAAATAAAATAAAGCAAGACAAAAACAAAGTAAAGAGATTGGATTGTGGAGACTCCCCTTGCAGCGTGTCTTGATCTCCCCGGCAACGGCGCCAGAAATTTAGCTTGATGACGCGTAAAGCACACGCCCGTTGGGAACCCCAAGTGGAAGGTGTGATGCGTACAGCAGCAAGTTTCCCTCAGTAAAAAACCAAGGTTTATCGAACCGGTAGGAGCCAAGAAGCACGTTGAAGGTTGATGGCGGCGGGATGTAGTGCGACGCAACACCGGGGATTCCGGCGCCAACGTGGAACCCGCACAACACAACCAAAGTACTTTGCCCCAACGAAACAGTGAGGTTGTCAATCTCACCGGCTTGTTGTAACAAAGGATTAGATGTATAGTGTGGATGATGATTGTTTGCGAGAAAACAAGTAGAACAAGTATTGCGGTAGATTGTATTCAATGTAAAAGAATGAACCGGGGTCCACAGTTCACTAGAGGTGTCTCTCCCATAAGATAAATAGCATGTTGGGTGAACAAATTACGGTCGGGCAATTGACAAATAGAGAGGGCATGACCATGCACATACATGATATGATGAGTATTGTGAGATTTAATTGGGCATTACGACAAAGTACATAGACCGCTATCCAGACATGCATCTATGCCTAAAAAGTCCACCTTCAGGTTATCATCCGAACCCCTTCCAGTATTAAGTTGCAAACAACAGACAATTGCATTAAGTATGGTGCGTAATGTAATCAATAACTACATCCTCGGACATAGCATCAATGTTTTATCCCTAGTGGCAACAGCAAATCCACAACCTTAGAACTTTCTGTCACTGTCCCAGATTTAATGGAGGCATGAACCCACTATCGAGCATAAATACTCCCTCTTGGAGTTAATAGTAAAAACTTGGCCAGAGCCTCTACTAATAACGGAGAGCATGCAAGATCATAAACAACACATAGGTAATAGATTGATAATCAACATAACATAGTATTCTCTATCCATCGGATCCCGACAAACACAACATATAGCATTACAGATAGATGATCTTGATCATGTTAGGCAGCTCACAAGATCCGACAATGAAGCACATAAGGAGAAGACGACCATATAGCTACTGCTATGGACCCATAGTCCAGGGGTGAACTACTCACTCATCACTCCGGAGGCGACCATGGCGGTGAAGAGTCCTCCGGGAGATGATTCCCCTCTCCGGCAGGGTGCCGGAGGCGATCTCCCGAATCCCCCGAGATGGGATTGGCGGCGGCGGCGTCTCCGGAAGGTTTTCCGTATCGTGGCTCTCGGTGCCGGGGGTTTCGCGACGAAGACTATATGTAGGCGGAAGGGCAGGTCAAGAGGCGACGCGAGGGGCCCACACAACAGGGCCGCGCGGCCGGGAGGTGGGCCGTGCCGCCCGGCGTGTCGCCGCCTCGTCGCCTCAATTCGTTTCCCTTCGGTCTTCCGGAAGCTTCGTGGCAAAATAGGACCCCGGGCGTTGATTTCGTCCAATTCCGAGAATATTTCCTTACTAGGATTTACTGAAACCAAAAACGAGCAGAAAACAACAAGCTGGCTCTTCGGCATCTCGTTAATAGGTTAGTGCCGGAAAATGCATAAATATGACATAAAGTATGTATAAAACATGTAGATATCATCAATAATGTGGCATGGAACATAAGAAATTATCGATACGTCGGAGACGTATCAATCAACAATGGGATTTGTCCATCCCGATGACGGATAGATATACTCTGGGCCCTCTCGGTGGAATGTCGTCTAATGTCTTGCAAGCATATGAATAAGTTCATAAGAGACCACATACCACAGTACGAGTAAAGAGTACTTGTCAGGAGACGAGGTTGAACAAGGTATAAAGTGATACCGATGATCAAACCTCGGACAAGTAAAATATCGCATGACAAAGGGAATTGGTATCATATGTGAATGGTTCATTCGATCACTAAGTCATCGTTGAATGTGTGGGAGCCATTATGGATCTCCATATCTCGCTATTGGTTATTGGTCGGAGAGAGTTCTCACCCATGTCCACATAGTTCACGAACCGTAGGGTGACACACTTAAGGTTTGATGTTGTAATAGTAGAACTTGAATATGGAATGGAGTTCAAAGTATTGTTCGAAGTCTCGGATGGGATCCCGGACATCACGAGGAGTTCCGGAATGGTCCGGAGAATAAGATTCATATATAGGAAGTCATATTCCAAGTTTGGAAATGATCCGGTGCATTTATGGAAGGTTCTAGAAGGTTCTAGAAAAGTCCGGAAGAAATCACTAAGGAAGGAGGAGTCCCGGAGGGACTCCACCTCCCCATGGCCGGCCAACCCTAGAGGGGGGAGTCCAAGGTGGACTCCACCAAGGGGGCCGGCCAACCCCTTCATGGAAGGGTGGGAATCCCACTTGGGTGGGAGTCCCACCTTGGGTAGGTTTCCCTACAACATGGAAGGTTTTGGGTTGGGGTCTTATTCGAAGACTTGTAGTCCAACACTTGGGGTTCCACCTATATAATGAGGGGCATAGGGGAGGGGGCCGGCCAACACAACACCACCACCTTGGCCGCACCCCAAGGAGGCCGGCCACCCCCTCTCCCAAACCCTAGCCGCCCCACCTCCTCCACCTCTCCCGCAATGCTTAGCGAAGCTCCACCGGAGTTCTCCATCGCCACCGCCACCACGCCGTCGTGCTGCCGGAGTCAAGGAGGAGCTACTACTTCCGCTGCCCGTGGAACGGGGAGAAGGACGTCGTCTTCATCAACACCGAACGTGTGACCGAGTACGGAGGTGCTGCCCGATCGTGGCACCGTGATCAAGATCTTCTACGCGCTTTTGCAAGCGGCAAGTGATCGTCTACCGCAGCAACAAGAGCCTCATCTTGTAGGCTTTGGAAATCTTCAAGGGTGAGTCTCGATCATCTCCTCATTGCTCCCATCTTCTAGATTGCATCTTGGCTTGGTTTGCGTTCTCGCGATAGGAAATTTTTTGTTTTCTATGCAACGTATCCCTTCAGTGGTATCAGAGCCGTGTCTATGCATAGATGGCTGCACGAGTAGAACACAATGGTTTTGTGGGCGTTGATGCTTATGTTGTCTTTAGTTTGAGTACTTTGCATCTTTGTGGCATAGTGGGATATATGAAGCGGCTCGGGCTAACTTTACATGACCGCGTTCATGAGATTTGCTCCACGCTCGACATGCAACTTGTATTGCATAAGTGGCTTTGCGGGTGTCTGCCTCTCCTACTATAGTGAAGATTCAATTTACTCTTCTATTGACAACACTAGTATCACCGTTGTGGTTCATGTTCGTAGGTAGATTAGATCTTACTCGAAAACCCTAAACCACGTAAAATATGCAAACCAAATTAGAGACGTCTAACTTATTTTTGCAGGGTTTGGTGATGTGATATGGCCATAATGTGATGATGAATATGTATGAGATGATCATTATTGTATTGTGGCAACCGGCAGGAGCCTTATAGTTGTCTTTAAATTTCATGTTGAGTAGTATTTCAAAGAAGTTGTAATAGTTGCTACACGGAGAACAATCATGAAGACGGCGCCATTGACCTTGACGCTACGCCGACGATGATGGAGATCATGCCCGTTGATGATGGAGATCATGTCCGTGCTTTGGAGATGAAGATCAAAGGCGCAAAGACAAAGGGGCCATATCATATCACATATGAACTGCATGTGATGTTAATCCTTTTATGCATCTTATTTTGCTTAGATCGCGACGGTAGCATTATAAGATGATCCCTCTCACTAAAATATCAAGATAATAAAGTGTTCATCCTTAGTAGCACCGTTGCCAAGACTTGTCGTTTCGAAGCATCTCGTGATGATCGGGTGTGATAGAATCAACAAGTGCATACAACGGGTGCAAGCCAGTTTTGCACATGCGGATACTAAGGTGGCCTTGATGAGCCTAGCATGTACAGACATGGTATCGGAACACGTGATACCGAAAGGTAGAGCATGAATCATATGATTGATGTGATGAACACTTTGAGTGTTCGCCATTGAAATTACATCTTGTCTCGTGATGATCGGACTTGACGTAGTGGATTTGGTTCGTGTGATCACTAAGACAATGCGAGGGATATTGTTTTGAGTGGGAGTTCACCTAGATTTTTAATTTTGTTGAATTAAAATTTGAACTCAATTTGTCATAAACATTAGTCTAAACTATGCAAATATATGTTGTAGATATGGCGTCCCCAATCAATTTTAACCAGTTCCTAGAGAAAGAAAAGCTTAAGAGCAACGGTAGCAACTTCACCGACTAGTTCCGTCATGTGAGGATCTTCCTCATTGGTGGAAACCTGCAATATGTGCTTGATGCACCGCTAGGTGACCCTCCTGCAAAAACTGAAACCGATGAAGTAAAGAATGTTTACGCTACTCGGAAAACTCGGTACTCTCAAGTTCAGTGTGCCATCCTATGCAGTCTGGAAGCCGATCTTCAAAAACGTTTTGAGCACCACGATCCTCATGAGTTGGTCAATGAGTTGAAAACTATCTTTGAAACTCATGCGGCCGTGGAATGCTATGAAGCATCGAAACACTTCTTCAGTTGCATGATGGAAGAAGGCAGCTCCGTTAGTGAGCACATGCTCGCCATGACCGGGCATGCGAAGAAACTCGGTGACTTGGGAATAGTGATTCCTAACGGTCGGGGATTAATCGTGTCCTTCAATCACTGCCACCTAGTTACAAGAACTTTGTGATGAACTACAATATGCGGAACATGAACAAAGAGTTGCACTGAACTCTTCGCCATGCTGAAATCTGCTGAGATTGAGATCAAGAAAGAGCACCAAGTGTTGATGGTCAACAAGACCACCGAGTTTCAAGAAACAGGGCAAGTCTAAGGGAAAATTCAAGAAGGGTGGCAAGAAAGCTACCACGCCTCCTGTGAAACCTAAGGCTGGCCCTAAGCCCGATGCTTGAGTGTTATTACTGCAAGGAGAAGGGACACTGGAAGCGTAATTGCTCCAAGTATTTGGCGGAACTGAAGAGCGGCCTTGTCAAGAAGAAGAAAGAAGGTATATCTGATATACATGTTATAGATGTTTATCTTACTGGTTCTCGTACTAGTACCTAGGTATTTGATACTGGTTCGGTTGCTCGTATTTGTAACTCAAAACAGGAACTAAAGAATAAACGAAGACTACTAAAGGATGAAGTGACGATGCGCGTTGGAAATGGATCCAAAGTCGATGTGATCGCTGTCGGCACACTTCCTCTACATCTACCTTCGGGATTAGTTTTAAGCCTCAATAATTGTTATTTTGTACCCGCGTTGAGCATGAACATTATATTTGGATCTTGTTTAATGCAAGACGGTTATTCATTCAAGTCTGAGAATAATGGTTGTTCTATTTTTATGAATAATATCTTTTATGGTCGAGCACACTGAAAAGAATGGCTTATTTCGTTAGATCTCGATAGTAGTGATACACATATACATAACATTGATGCTAAGCGAATTAAATTGAATGATAATTCTACTTATATGTGGCACTTGTCGTCTTGGTCATATTGGAGTGAAACGCATGAAGAAACTCCATACCGATGGATTACTTGAATCACTTGACTTTGAGTCACTTGATAGATGCGAAGCATGTCTAATGGGAAAAATGACTAAGACTCCATTCTCTGGTATCATGGAGCGAGCTACTGAATTATTGGAAATCATACATACCGATGTGTTCGGACCAATGAGTGTAGCATCGCGCGGTGGTTATCGTTATGTTCTAACCTTCACAGATGATCTGAGTAGATATGGGTATATCTATTTCATGAAACATAAATCCGAAACTTTCGAGAAGTTTAAGGAATTCCAAAGTGAAGTAGAAAATCAACATAACAAGAAGATTAAATTTCTACGATCCGATCGCGGAGGTGAATATCTGAGTTATGAGTTTGGCATGCATTTAAAGAAATACGGAATACTTTCACAATTGACACCGCCGGGAACACCACAACGAAACGGTGTGTCCGAACGTCGTAATCGAACTCTCTTAGATATGGTTCGTTCTATGATGTCTCTTCTGATTTGCCGTTATCATTTTCGAGTTATGCATTAGAGACAGCCGCATTCACTTTAAATAGAGCACCATCAAAATCCGTTGAAACGACGCCGTATGAATTATGGTTTAATAAGAAACCTAAGCTGTCGTTCCTAAAAGTTTGGGGTTGCGAAGCCTATGTAAAAAAGTTACAACCGGACAAGCTAGAACCCAAAGCGGAGAAATGCGTCTTCATAGGATACCCTAAGGAAACTATAGGGTACACTTTCTATCACATATCCGAAGGCAAAATCTTTGTTGCTAAGAACGGAACCTTTCTTGAGAAAGAATTTCTCACTAAAGAAGTGACTTGGAAGAAAAGTAGAACTCGATGAGATTGATGAATCTTCACTAGTTGATCAGAGTAGCGCAGTACCGGAAGTTGTTCCTGTGCCGCCTACACCGGCAACAGAGGAAGCTAATGATAATGATCATGAAACTTCGAATGAGATAGCTACTGAACCTCGCAGATCGACAAGGGAACGTGCCACTCCTGATTGGTATGATCATTGTCTAAATGTCATGATTGTGGACAACAATGATGAAGACCCTGCGACGTATGAAGAAGCGATGATGAGCCCAGATTCCAACAAATGGCAAGAAGCCATGAAATCTGAAATGGGATTCATGTATGATAACAAAGTATGGACTTTGGTAGACTTACCTGATAGCCGCAAGGCTGTCGAGAATTAATGGATCTTCAAGAGAAAAACAGATGCTGATGGTAATATTACTGTCTATAAAGCTCGACTTGTCGCAAAGGGTTTCCGACAAATTCAAGGTGTTGACTACGATGAGACTTTCTCACTGTAGCGAAGCTAAAATCTGTGAGGATTTTGTTAGCAATAGCTGCATTTTTCGATTATGAGATTTGGCAGATGGATGTCAAAACGGCGTTCCTTAATGGAGACATTGAGGAAGAATTGTATATGGTACAACCCAAAGGTTTTGTCGATCCTAAAAATGCTGACAAAGTATGCAAACTTGAGCGTTCAATTTATGGACTGAAGCAAGCATCGAGAAGTTGGAACCGACGCTTTGATAAGGTGATCAAAGACTTCGGGTTTATACGAGTGTCATGGAGAGGCTCGTATTTACAAGAAAGTGAGTGGGAGCTCTGCGGCATTCACGATATTATATGTAGATGACATATTATTGATTGGGAATGATATAGAACTATTAAGCAGTGTAAAAGGTTATTTGAATAATACTTTTTCAATGAAAGACCTTGGTGAAGCATTGTATATATTAGGCATCAAGATTTATAGAGATAGATCAAGACGCCTAATAGGGCTATCACAGAGTACATACCTGGACAAGATTCTAAAGAAGTTTAGAATGGACGAAAGTAAGAAAGGATTCTTACCTATGTTACCAGGCAAGGTCTTGAGTAAGACTCAAGGTCCGGCTACGGCAGAAGAAAGAGAAATGATGAGTCGGATCCCCTATGCTTCGGCGAGTAGGCTCTATCATGTATGCCATGCTATGTACAAGACCGGATATAGCACATGCTTGTTAGTTTGACTAGCAGATATCAAAGTGATCCAGGAATGGAACACTGGACAGCGGTCAAGAATATCCTGAAGTACTTGAAAAGAACTAAGGATATGTTTCTTTGTTATGGAGGTGACCAAGAGCTCGTTGTAACAAGTTACACCGATGAAAGTTGGAACAACATTGATCCTGATGACTCTAAGTCACAATATGGGTACGTGTTTATATTGAATGATGCTGCAGTAAGCTGGGCAAGCTCGAAGCAGTGCACGGTGGCGAAGTCTTCAACAGAATCGGAGTACATAGCGGCTTCAGAGGCGTCATCAGAAGCGGTATGGATGAAGAGGTTCATTGTAGAGCTCGGTGTGGTTCCTAGTGCATTGGACCCACTAGTCATCTCTTGTGACAACATGGGTGCCATCGCCAATGCACAAGAACCAAGGTCACACAAGAGGCTGAAGCATATCAAGCTGCGTTATCATTCGATTCGCGAGTACATCGAAGATGGAGAAGTAAAGATTTGCAAAGTACACACCGATCCGAATGTAGCAGATCCGTTGACTAAAGCTCTCCCTAGGGCAAAGCATGACCAACACCAGAATGCCATGGGTGTTAGGTACCTTACAATGTAATCTATATTATTGACTCTAGTGCAAGTGGGAGACTATTGGAGATATGCCCAAGAGGCAATAATAAAAGTGGTTATTATATATATCTTTATGTTTATGATAAATGTTTATATACCATGCTATAATTGTATTAACCGAAACATTGATACATGTGTGATATGTAAACAACAATAAGTCCCTAGTAAGCCTCTTAACTAGCTTGTTGATTAATAGATGATTAGTTTCATAATCATGAACATTGGATGTTATTAATAACAAGGTTATATCATTATATGAATGATGTAATGGACACACCCAATTAAGTGTAGCATAAGATCACGTCATTAAGTTATTTCCTATAAGCTTTCGATACATAGTTACCTAGTCCTTTTGACCATGAGATCATGTAAATCACTTATACCGGAAAGGTACTTTGATTACATCAAACGCCACTACGTAAATGGGTGGTTATAAAGGTGGGATTAAGTATCCGGAAAGTATGAGTTGAGGCATATGGATCAACAATGGGATTTGTCCATCCCGATGACGGATAGATATACTCTGGGCCCTCTCTGTGGAATGTCGTCTAATGTCTTGCAAGCATATGAATAAGTTCATAAGAGACCACATACCACAGTACGAGTAAAGAGTACTTGTCAGGAGACGAGGTTGAACAAGGTATAGAGTGATATCGATGATCAAACCTCGGACAAGTAAAATATCGCATGACAAAGGGAATTGGTATCGTATGTGAATGGTTCATTCGATCACTAAGTCATCGTTGAATGTGTGGGAGCCATTATGGATCTCCAGATCCCGCTATTGGTTATTGGTCGGAGAGAGTTCTCACCCATGTCCACATAGTTCACGAACCGTAGGGTGACACACTTAAGGTTTGATGTTGTAATAGTAGAACTTGAATATGGAATGGAGTTCGAAGTATTGTTCGAAGTCTCGGATGGGATCCCGGACATCACGAGGAGTTCCGGAATGGTCCGGAGAATAAGATTCATATATAGGAAGTCATATTCCAAGTTTGGAAATGATCCGGTGCATTTATGGAAGGTTCTAGAAGGTTCTAGAAAAGTCCGGAAGAAAACACTAAGGAAGGAGGAGTCCTGGAGGGACTCCACCTCCCCATGGCCGGCCAACCCTAGAGGGGGGAGTCCAAGGTGGACTCCACCAAGGGGGCCGGCCAACCCCCTTCATGGAAGGGTGGGAATCCCACCTTGGGTAGGTTTCCCTACAACATGGAAGGTTTTGGGTTGGGGTCTTATTCGAAGACTTGTAGTCCAACACTTGGGGTTCCACCTATATAATGAGGGGCATAGGGGAGGGGACCGGCCAACACAACACCACCACCTTGGCCGCACCCCAAGGAGGCCGGCCACCCCCTCTCCCAAACCCTAGCCGCCCCACCTCCTCCACCTCTCCCGCAACGCTTAGCGAAGCTCCGCCGGAGTTCTCCATCGCCACCGCCACCACGCCGTCGTGCTGCCGGAGTCAAGGAGGAGCTACTACTTCTGCTTCCCGCTGGAACGGGGAGAAGGACGTCGTCTTCATCAACACCGAACGTGTGATCGAGTACGGAGGTGCTGCCCGATCGTGGCACCGTGATCAAGATCTTCTACGCGCTTTTGCAAGCGGCAAGTGATCGTCTACCGCAGCAACAAGAGCCTCATCTTGTAGGCTTTGGAAATCTTCAAGGGTGAGTCTCGATCATCTCCTCGTTGCTCCCATCTTCTAGATTGCATCTTGGCTTGGTTTGCGTTCTCGCGGTAGGAAAATTTTTGTTTTCTATGCAACGTATCCCTTCAGAACTTGGGTGTTTGGCGTTCACCACCACGGTGCAGGACTTCGCCGACCGCTTCCAGGCCCTTGCATGCCATGCGCCCGGCGTGACGGGCCAACAGCGCGCCGAGCTCTTCATTGGCGGCCTCCCGGACCACATCCGCGTGGATGTCGAGCTACATGCCCCGCAGGACCTCTAGACGGCGATGCACTACGCGCGCGCTTATGAGTGTCGCGCCCATGTGGTTCAGCAGGCGCCCCTGGCCCGCGGCACCCGCGCCGCCCGGCCTCCTCCTACGGCCGCGACTGCCAACCGCCCCGCCCCACCTGGACCGACTGGGCCCGCCCCCGCGGCTACACGCACGTTCCGCCGCCTCACCCCGGCGGAGCAGCTCGAACGCCGCCGCCTGGGACTCTGCTTCAACTGCGACGACCCATACACGCCCGGTCACGTGTGCCCTCGCCTCTTCTACCTGGAGACAGTCGACGTGGAGGAGGGCGAACCGACGACCGGGCCGGTTGCCGCGGCGCCCGAGATGGCCGGGCCGACCGACGCGGCTGCCACGGCCTTCGTCGTGTCTCTACACGCGCTCGCCGGCATCCGCCACGAGCGGACGATGTTGCTTCTGGTCACTATCCAGGGCGAGCCTCTGGTGGCGCTACTGGACACGGGGTCTACGCATAACTTTCTCCCCGCCGCCACTATGCGCCGTCTCGCGCTACAGCCGACAGGTGGGGATACCCTCCGCGTGACCGTGGCCAACGGTGACCGCATCCACTGCCATGGGGTGGTCCAGCACGCCCCCCTCACCATCGGCGACGAGCACTTCGTCATCACGTGCGCCGGCATCGACTTGGGCTGCTTCGACTTCATCCTTGGCGTCGACTTTCTGCGGACGCTCGGTCCCATTCTTTGGGACTTCGACGCCCTGACGATGACCTTCTGGCGCCAGGGACGCCACATTCGCTGGGAGGGCCTCGGGGGCACCTCCCCTGCACCGCAGCTGCAGCTCGTCGCCGGGGCCGACGACGCCGAGCACCCCCTCCTGGCAGCACGGCGACATCTTCGAGGAGCCGCAGAGCCTGCCACCCCCACGAGCATGTGACCATCGCATCCACCTGCTCCCGCGGTCGGCACCAGTGGCGGTGCGCCCATACCGCTACCCCCAGCTGCAGAAGGACGAGCTGGAGCGCCAGTGCGCGCTCATGTTGGCGGCGGGCATCATTAGGATCTCCACGTCCCCGTTCTCCGCGCCGGTGTTGTTGGTGCGCAAGTCGGATGGCACGTGGCGCTTTTGCATCGACTACCGCGCCCTCAACGCCCTCACGCTAAAGGACAAGTTCCCGATCCCGGTGGTCGACGAGCTGTTTGACGAGCTCCACGGCGCGCGGTTCTTCACCAAGCTCGACCTCCGCTCAGGCTATCATCAGGTGCGCATGCACCCGGAGGACATCGCCAAGACGGCGTTCCGGACACACCATGGCCACTTCGAGTTCGTGGAGATGCCTTTCGGCCTCACCAACGCGCCCGCGACCTTCCAGGCCCTGATGAATGATGTCCTTCGTCCATACTTACGCCGTTTTGTGCTGGTTTTTTTCGATGATATTTTGATCTACAGCGCATCATGGGCGGAGCACCTGCAGCATGTCGCCATCGTCTTCAACGAGCTTCGAGCGCATCGACTTCACCTCAAGCGCTCGAAGTGCTCGTTTGCGACGACCTCGGTGGCCTATCTCGGTCACGTCATCTCCGCCGACGGGGTGGCGATGGATGCGGACAAGGTGGCGGCCGTCGCCGCTTGGCCAACGCCGCGTTCCCCACGCGCCCTCCGCGGGTTCCAGGGCCTCGCCGGCTACTACCGGAAGTTCATCCGGGATTTTGGCCTCATCGCCTCGCCACTCACGCGCCTGTTGCGGCACGAGGCCTTCGCTTGGGATGACGAGGCTACCGCTGCTTTCGAGGCCCTCAAGGGGGCCCTGACGACGGGCCCCGTCCTCCAGATGCCGGACTTCGACAAGCCGTTCATCGTCGACTGCGACGCCTCCGGGGCGGGGTTCGGCGCCGCCCTTCACCAGGGTGACGGGCCGCTCGCCTACTTCAGCCGGCCGTTTGCTGCACGTCACCTCAAGCTTGCGGCGTACGAGCAGGAACTCATTGGCTTGGTTCAGGCCATCCGCCACTGGCGTCCCTACCTCTGGGGGCGCTCGTTCTGTGTACGTACGGACCACTACAGCCTTAAGTTCTTCTTGGACCAGCGGCTATCGACGGTGCCCCAGCACCAGTGGATCAGCAAGTTGTTTGGCTTTGACTTCACGGTGGAGTACCGTCCGGGGCGCCTCAATACGGTGGCCGACGCCTTGTCCCACCGCGACGCCGATCCCGACGCTACTGGAGTCTCGGAGGGACGCCTGCTATGCATCCGCTCAGGGCCCTCCTTCGCCCTCTTCGACCGCATCCGCCAGGCGACTGTGTCTGCGCCGGACGCCCAGCATCTGCGGCAGCAGCTCGACGCGGGCGAGCTGGACGACCCCTGGCACGTCACGGACGGCCTTCTCCTCCACGGGCGCCGCGTGTTCGTTCCCGACCACGATGACCTCCGCCACTAGGTGCTGCTTTTGGCGCATTCCGCGGGTCATGAGGGTGTCCAGAAGACCCTCCACCGTCTGCGCACGGACTTCTACATCCCTGGCGATCGGGCCATGGTCTAGGATTGGGTACGTTCGTGTGAGACGTGCCAGCGCAACAAGACGCAGACTTTGCGCCCAGCTGGCGTCTTGCAGCCGCTTGACGTTCCTTCGCAGGTGTGGGCCGACAACTCCATGGACTTCATCGAGGGACTTCCGAAGGTGGGCGGCAAGTTTGTCATCCTCACGGTGGTTGACCGCTTCTCCAAGTACGCCCACTTCATCGCGCTTGGCCATCCCTACACGGCATCGTCCGTGGCCCGCGCCTTCTTCGACGGTATCGTCCGCCTACACGGATTTCCCTCATCCATCGTCTGTGACCGGGATCCGGTGTTCACGGGGCACGTGTGGCGGGACCTCTTCCGCATGGCCGGGGTCCAACTCCGGTTCAGCACGGCGTTCCACCCTCAGACGGACGGCCAGTCCGAGGTGGTCAATAAGGTGATCGCCATGTATTTGCGCTGTGTTACAGGCGATCGCCCTCGCGCTTGGGTGGATTGGCTTGCATGGGCGGAGTACTGCTACAACACCTCCTACCACTCCGCCCTGCGCGCTACGCCATTCGAGGTGGTCTACGGTCGGCCACCACCACCTATTCTACCGGTGGATCCAGCGACGGCGCGGACGGAGGCAGCTGGTGAGCTCATCCGCGCCCGCGACGAGATGTTGGCCGAGGTGCGGCAGCATCTTGTCCAAGCTCAACAGGTCGCCAAGCACTACTATGACGGCCGTCACCGCGAGGTTGAGTACGCAGTGGGTGACTGGGTGTGGCTTCGCCTGTTGCACCGCTCTCACCAGTCCCTCGACCCGCGTGCCAAGCGTAAACTTGGTCCGCGCTATGCGGGACCCTTCGTCATCGTCGAGCGGATTGGGACCATGGCGTACAGACTTCAGTTGCCTGAAGGGGCCCGCATTCACGACGTCTTCCACGTGGGACTTCTGAAGCCCTATCGCGGTGCCCAGCCGGTGGCCACGCCACCACTTCCGCCGACGGCCGAGGGTCGTCTGCTGCCCAGCCCGGCCAAGGTGCTCCGCGCTCAGCGCCGTCGTGATGTGTGGCACTTGTTGGTGCAGTGGGAGGGCCTTTCCGAGGAAGAGGCGACTTGGGAGCCACGCGAGGCGTTCCAGCATTATCCAGACTACCAGCTCGAGGACGAGCTGTTTGCGCAGGCAGGGAGAGATGTTATGACCGGCCTGGTCTACCGCCGGAGGGGGCCCGCTGGCCCAACCGGCCAGGCCTAGTTAGGGGCTTAGCCCAGTTAGCAGAGATTAGGGTTTTGCAATTCTCTTATAAATACAAGTTGTAATAGACTATATCGATCAAGCAATAATCAATATCATTATTGCCGACTCCCAGAGGAGTCGGCATTCTCCTATCCGCGCCGCCCCAAACCCTAGCCGCCGCCTTCTCACGCGCCAGCGACGACGCCCTGCCGCCGGCGCCGCCTCTCTTCCTCTCGCTCGCAGCACTTCCACCCCTATAATCTACGTCCCCGTCCTGGTAGAACCCTAGATTCTACCAATACCCAACGGATCGCTATTTGAACTTTGCAGGTGAGTCTTATAGCCGAACTTTGCTTTATAATCCTGCTTTCTCTCTAAGGTTAGAGATCGATGTATTAGTTTATTCCCCATAGCCTCCACTGTTCGTGGTTGGCCAAGAAGGCACATTTGTAATTGACTATTTCCTCGTAATCAAGACCCTAGACTCGTGCATATCATGTGTGTGATTTGAGTGTTCTTCCTCTTTCCTTGTGAGTGTGAGGTTCAGGCATAACACAAGCTCCAGCCTTCCACTCCATCCCCATCTTCCCCCTTCATGGCAACGAGATGGAGTAGAAAGAGTAGGAGGAGCAGCAACGATCTTGACCTCCAAATATGGAGGCTGCACATCGAGCTTATTCCACCAGGGCACTGCAGTGACGTCGGCTCCATCCACCAGAGCGCTACGGCAAGAAGCAAAAAAAAAAAAAAAAAAAAAAAAATGGCCTCCAAACGCAGCTCGGGTGCGTTCGCAGCTTCAATCCCCTTGCAATGGCGTCAGTCTCCACTAGGGGAATCACCTCCAACTCTAAACTACTTCTAAACTGAAACCTAATATACAGGGGCTGCACCTCGCCTCAGCCATGTCCGAGCAGCATCGCCGAAGATGGTCTCCACTTGACCCGGGGCAGCGGGGTGAAGAGGCCCTTGCTCAGCTACTGTTCACAGTAGAGAGAGGACGAGCTCGGCACACTACAGATTTGGTAATTCCAGCAAATCCTGGTCGCTATTTGTGGAAGATGCTAGTACCAAAGTTGAGAACAGTTTCTATGAAGAAAAATCAATTCTGAAACTCAATGTGAGCTCCATGTTACTTGACATTACAGCACAAGTTTTTTAGATGAACATTATAGGACAAGTTCAGAAACAGAAAGCTTCAGAGTAGCACAGAATTCCAATAGATGGTTGTTATTTCTTAAGACAACTGTGATAGAGTAGTTTCTAAGAGGGAATGGCAACGAAGCTTCATTCCTACTATCCAGGATAGATCATCTAGTTTCCTGCAGACCTGCACCAAGGAAAACATTTGATGGCCATCAGTATCTGTCAGAAACTGGACTAGTTCAGTTCAAAAGCAAATGCATCGATGCAGATTGGGCATATAAAGACCAGAAAAGAAGAATGCGCCGTAGCACAAACCCTACTGTGCTAGTGCTACGGCCTGTATCAAAAGGATGCAACCACAAAAAGAAGATGCATCAAACATAGTCAACAAGGAGCAGTTGTGCAATTACTAGGGGGCTACCTCGTGCTAGAGTATTCTGCACTAAAATTTCATTAAGATAGCCTAAAGCCAAACATCTCTGTCCTTAGAAACCTTGGGATCAACAGCACAGCACCTATACTTCCGGACTTCATATTGTATAGGCACGCAAGTGCAAACCATACTTCATTTACTGTTGATTACAGTTACAGTCTCAACTCTTTAGGAATCTCAAAGGATATCGTGCACACTGAACTTGCTGGTATAGTATGGTTTCAATCATTTAATTTGTTTCTTTACACATGCAATTGAAAGTTAAGTGCCGAGCTACTGGATTTCGATAGCCCTGGGAGAAACATAGAACTGAAATTTTATCGTAAATGCAGCTTGGCTCAGTGCTGTACATCTGAGAGATTCACTTATAAATACCTGGTGGTCAGGGACTGGAGCAAACTTTACATACAAAAACTATACACAACATTGGTAAGTTTCTCTAAACCTATATAGCTTGTTAAGTTTGGATCTTCTGAGTTACCCAAGTTTGGTATTGTTTCACAGCAAGTTCGGTATGGTTCAGCAGTAGGATTTAAGTTATATTAATATTATCAGTTGGAACCTAGACTAGGAGGCAATAGTATGCTTCGGGAACCACATAAAATTAGTGTCATCTCATTCCTCGTTACCAGTAAAATACATTTAGCAGTAGGCTTATCTAAACCTATATAACTTGCAAAAGTTTTGGATCTTCAGAATTCCATAAGTTTGCTATTATTTTGAAGCAAGTTTTGTACAGTTTCACAGTACAGAGGATTTAACTTCTATCAATATTAGTTGGAACCTAGACTAATATGCAATAGTACATAGGACTTCCGCAGCCTCACACTATTTGTTTATTTATTAGTTCGAGGACCTCAGTTCTTACTCTGAGTAAAATACATCATACAGCCAAACATGACTGGGAATAATAGCAAGCCTTTATCTGTCAAGTTTTGGTTCTTGATAAGCAGAATGCCTATAATAGAACATCTTTGACTCAAAAAATACAGTTCCATTAGGATCAAAGCCAAAAACTACAAATCTGTAAGCAGTCCTCCATAAATCTATAAACCCTTGCACTACATGTTAATTGTTAACTGAAAGCTAAAGAAAATAAAGCTACGAAGTGTTTTCTGTTCCAAATATTAGAGAGGCGATTTAGAAACAACAAGAAAAATGGTTGATTGATCTGAGAATACGCTGAATTACCAGAGGGATAAAAGTTGAGCTGACCTCACAGCATGAACTCTCAGAGAGGCGTGGTATGCATGATAGCCTGGAGAATCTTCGTTTCCATTTTATCCTCGGAGATCCACATAGAGCTCTTCTTGCGCAGGAGCTCCCTGCTGTCCGTCTTCTTCTGTGCTTTGAGTTTCTCCTTGTTCCTCCAGCTCTCCAGCTTTTCAGCTCTTTCCCTCATCTGCACATCATTTTTATGTGTGTTACAATGGGGGTATTTTCTTGCTGTATAGATCTCATTTCACTTTACGCGCCTAACCTATCGGTGCCTAAAGATGAATTTTACTGGGCTCGAACACGCTAGTGAGGTAAAAGAATGTTGGGTAACATGGGCAGTTCTACAAACATAAGTTGTCCTCTTGTCTCTCTTGAGAGATCCATATGAAAAATCAAGGCAGTGGTAATCGGTGATAGTAGCGGTCTCCATTATACTAAATCTGAATGGAGGAGGCAATTCGTCAAACAGGTACAATGCAACGATGAAACGGTGCGAGTATGAGAAGGTGGATTACGAGGGCCTGGCGGAAGTCGAGCTCGAAGACGCGGCGCTCTGCGGCCCTGGTCTGCGCGGCGGCGGCCTTGGCGGCCTTGCGCTCCTCGTTGGCGGCGCGGACGGCCTCGGCGCGCGCCTCCGCCTTGCGCTGCCGCTCGGCCTCCAGCAGCTGCGCCTCGTAGGCGTACTGCTTGCGCAGCGTCCCCACGTCGCGCGCGTACCCCTTGCGCAGCCGCTCGAGCCTCGCCCACGCCTCCCGCGTGTCGCCGCCGCCCGCTGCGGCCGCGGCGGGGGCGGACTGGCCCCAGCTCCCGAGGTAGCCGCTTGGCTGCGAGTGCTCGTGCGGGTCCACCCGCGCGAGAGCCTGGGCGGAGGCGTGGAAGCGGCGGAGGAGGTGGTGCGGCCGGGAGGAGGAGAGCGCCATCGCCGCCGTGGGACAGATCGCGGTGGCTGGCTGACCAAGTAACGAGGCGGCCGGACGAGGGACTGAGCGTCTGCCTCTCTATTTTTCACATTTCATAAACTCTTCTGTAGTTGGGTCTGCACAGCTCACGGCCTGCTTTGCATGTGTAACATTCAAGCCCACAGTTCACGCCTCTACATTATCGACTCTCTCCACCCTAGAGCCCTTTTTTAATATTTCTTGAAATTGGCATTTTTAAGTTTTAAAATTTTCTAAAAAATACCATATATGTTTAAAATGACGTGTTCTAAAGTCTCGAATAATATAAATAAAAAATAGGTTATATTCCGGCCTAACCGAAAATGACAAATACTGACAAATGTGGAGGTTTTCGAATTTTGCATTGTTCACCATCTCAGATCTTGAAACTTGTATTTTTACACGGTCCAGAATACATCATAATTCGCATTGATTTTTTGCACACAGCTAGAAGTCATCATTATCGACATGCAAGATTTTTCTAGATTTTTCTTTTGAAACTTTTAAATGCCAATTTCGAAAAAAAATCAAAAAAGAGAGCCGATCCTCTGAGCCTATCCTTTAAAGTGACTTTTCGCTCTCCTTCTCCCTTCTCCAAGGGTCAGTTTGGTTGCTCGGATGTTTTTGTTGCATCTGCTGAGATCCAAAATCATGTGTTTCATCTAATTTGGATGCTAACAAGCCCATTTACGCATCGTGGGAGAAAAACACGCACCGCGTTTGGTCAGATGTTTTAGGCTAGGAGGAAATAAAGAGGGTTATTTTCTTATGTGCAGAAGGAGAAGGACAGGGTACGATAACCTCTTTCCTGAGTGGTGAGGATACCAACCCATAGCAATAACACATAATAAGAAGCACATCGAAATAAACACAACACATGGCATGAGTACTTTAGAATATAGCATAAGACATGACGATTATTATAGAAAGTTCAGGGCGCAACGGTATCAACCAAGTTCACGACACGACGGTAAGTACCAAGTTCACGACACAACAGTAGCAACAAGTTCAGGACACGATGGTAACAGATTTCACTCTTCCATCATGGCAAGGGTTGGATCATGCTCTGGATACTTCTTCACGATCTCAGTCGTAGTCAAAGATCGTAACCTTCTAGGCATCACCCCTAAGCGCCTTGAAGGTCAGGAAGTACCCAGTCTTGATTTCGTGAGCAATGGAATATCCCGCCCATACTTGATCCAGGAAAATCTTTCCATCCACTTCTTTCAGCTTAATCATCCATGAACAGCCGGAGTTGGTCTTAAGCACAATGGTCATGATGACGTTGCCAATGTACTGCTTGAAGCCTTTAGGAATTGGCAACAGTTCCAGGCCAGGTGACATGACAACCTTGGCGAAATGGATTGAATCAGCATCGTCATGAAAGTGCCCCACCTTCACAGGCCTTCCCCTTGGCATCTTTCGGGCGCTGCCTTATGCAGCTGGTTGGAGCACCCTTCTCCCAGGTTAGGGACACCAGGAGCAGCCATGGAGTACTGCCACAAAAACAAGCCAATTGAGACATACTGATGGTACATGTTGTGTTAAGCACACAATTGCAACCAAACTTGGAGCCTCATATCACTAACAGCACGAATGATCATTTCTAACCAAAAGCAATGCACAAGAGATAGTAATTGTACATTTCTGAAGATCGGAAAGGATCATCCGGCAACCATGATAGGTCACATTTTAATCATTGGCATATAAGATGAGCAAAAAAAAATAAACAATCACAGGAAGGACGTGCAAAAAAAATCTGCATCATTTCCTAGAAGTGGCCATAATGATCTTACGGATGGAGTCAGTGAACCTAGTACACTGCAAACAATGTTGTTAGCACAAATGTACATGGTTCACTTACCCCTTCTCTAGGTTTGTGCCATATTATAATCATTGGCCGATGCAGAAAATCAAGTGCAATGACATTCAAAAAATCAGCCTCGTATAAACGGAGGGAAGAGATGATCTACTGATCCGAGAGCGTGATCAACAATCCTTTATGATCATAGTACTAGGTTCGGTAAAACATCCATTCCCACTGCTAGTGCACCAGTGTAATCTACATGGAAGAGATGTTCCCATTCAGCCTAGGCCATGAACAAATCATGGTTGATGAGGAAGCCACTAGGTTGAGGAACACCCCTTCCCGAATAAGTGCTACATTCATATCATCAGCATGTATAGTAAAAAAAAAATTGAGCAGATCTAACCCTAAAAACCGAATCTGACCATATCAGGCAAAATTAAACCGTTCTTCACATGTATCAATATGTAAATCTGGTAATATATTATCGCACGAAAAGAAAATATGAACTTATACGGGAAGAACCAGCTTAACCATCTAAATCGGCAAAAACTTACAAATCGATGCATGCAATGATTATGCGGGCAACTAAGCTTGCTAACACATATTTAAGCATATCAGAGTGATTTGAGAGCTTACCGCCATTGATGAACCTCAAGGAGCACTGCATGAAGCAGAGAAATTGCAAATTGCATTGGTGTCCCAGTCGATGAAGTCCTCCCGCCGCCTAAGGGCTTCGAGTGCCTGCTATTCCATCATCACAGCATTTTCCTTCGATTACCGGCGGCAGTGAAACCGCCAACGACGAGAGGAGGGAGAGAAGAAGAGCGGAGAGGTCAGGTGAGATGAGGGAGCGACAGGCGAGAGGGTGATGAGACGATTTATGGTGCGCCTTCTCGATGTGTACATCTCCCGCCAAATGCGGTGGTGAACCAATCGGGCCAAACTTGACCCAGCGCGTGCGGGAAACTTCGCAAGGAACCAAAAAAGCCCCAACCAGTTTCTTTTTCTTATAAAACCCGCAAGGTTTCAGGTCTTAAAACTAGGTTCCTCGAAACATGGCCAGGCACACAGCATCATTGGGACTTGGGAGAGAGAGGGGTTCAGATCTAAAACCTCCTTACACACGCAGAACCATATTCCGGCCAAAGATCACCACAGTTGAAGCACACCCTTAATTTACAGGGCACATGATTCACATGCATCGCGTGCGAATATTTGCAACGTTGATGACCAGAAGAAGAACATGCAAGACAATGTAATGATCACAGGAGAATGGAATTGCTTGGTAGTTCCATACAACCTGTAGCTAGCAGCATCCTAATTCTATGAATTTCCTCCAAAACAAACCCACATAAAGAACGGAAAACAATGACTCGTCCTTTTTATATCTACAGTGTCAGTTTTGTGGCGATCGTTGCAAAATGCTATTCTATCTTTATGGTGGCCAGAAGAAGTATGTCTACTTGTCCGATAATTGCCAACATCCAAACAATCCGGATGGGGAATTTTCCATCGGGATCTCCTGAGATACCTCCAACCTAAAACCAAAGCAAGATCGGGCAAAAATATATTCCAAGTAGCAGATGTTCATCTGCTAATTCAGTAAACAATGAAGCTCATCATCGCCACTCCCGGCAAGCACCACATGCCCAGTCGGCACTCTCAAAAGGCAGGTCATTTTCATCCCAAGGTGAGCACTGACGGTGTATGTGCAGGCCACAGACTGAGCATTTGAGATCAGGTGGCGGCTGAGAGTCCTTGCACTTGATACATGGTGCCTTTTCAGGAGGGGGTTCATTTGCTGGGAAGCGTGTATTTGAAGACCCATCTTCTATCATGACATCCACATCATCAATACTGACTGGCTCGCGGATGAAACTTCCTGTGTAATTACAATTGTCTTGCATACCAGATGGCATCCCAAAAGTATTAGCAAACCGTGCATCCTCGGCTTCAAGTAAGTCAGTGAATGGGGAAGAAGTCTCAGTTGCAGAACTGCCACGGCTTGCTTCATTCCACTGGCTTCCCTGGGAATGATCCCAGTCCGGTAGCTCTGAAGCCTCCACACCGTCAAGCTCTGACAAAGAAAATTTGCCCATATGGACGTTTGCATCCGCTGGAGGTTGATCAACATATCCACTAGTTTTACCTTGTGCCCTTCTTATGGATAGCTTCTGATTAGTTCCTGGGTTAAATCTTGCCACGTTCATTGATAAATCAGCATCAAATGTTTCTTCCCCAGTCTGTTCAAATATTCCATATGAAGCAGTGTCCTCGCTACACAGCATGCTTGATTGGGACGACGTAGCAACTGTTTGTTCACTGAATTCTGGTTCAAAATCATCTGAATGAGGACATGTTGGTATGGCTTGCCTTCGGCATCTGCAGCATCTGTATTCAACCACGTCAAGTATTCTTTCTTCCTCTAGTCGCAAGGCATCACCATGAAACCAAGCTATATGAAGGGGAACAACAGAAGTTAGAAAACCTGAAAGATAACACAGAGGTATAGCTTTGCATAACAATTATGGCGACCGGAGTTACCTTTACATTGCTGGCAACGGACATATAGAAAATCCGGACAATAAGATTTTTTACAGAGACAGCAAGTCGGTTTTATTGCCGATCCCATGCCATCCTTGCATTTTAGGATTACATCATTCGCCCTGAAATCACTTCCACGATTGTCATTACTATTTTTCCTCCAAGAGAGACCAAAGTATTTGATCTCTCGAGTTTTCCTCTTTTTCTCTGACTTGGATTTTTTACCTTCAATCTTTGGCCGAGCCCGCAATGCTGCAACACTAAAAGAGGACCAGGGTTTAGCAACTGGATGGACTTCAGCCTTAGCTATTGGCTGGGCTTGATCCGTCACCGCTGGTTCAGCAGAAATGGAAGAACTAACTTTGAAGACTATTTTGGGAGCACTCACTGGCAATTGGCCAGTGCTCTTCTTTTGAGGCAAGACGTGTCTTGCATTTGTACTGTAATTTGTAAGGATAAGACTACGCTTCTGAATACATAGCTTGCATATCAAAGTGGAAGCACCATTGCCTCCTTTGCCACCACCAGATCTTACTGTGCACTCATTGTGACAATTACCTGATAAATAGTATGAGTTAGTTAGCAATAATGTAACCAAGTATTGGACAGATCAGAAAATGATTGATTATCTTTTTCACTGCATAATGAGAAAGAAGAAAAAAGAGGGAATTAGTAGTGTCAGTAGTCCATACCTTGACAAGAGGTACACCTTACAATATGCCTACATGTGATTCGTCGAAAAGGCACATATGAGAAGAAGCGAAAAAAAAAGTCAGTATCTTCTAACAACAACAACTGAATGAGCACAGCGAAGTAGTGAAGGAAAAAACCTGAAGGGAACATCTTTCTTGCATGAACTGCAGGGATAGATATCCCCCTTGTGAAATAGATACGAAAAGACATCCCCCATTGATGCTTTTACTCGCCTTTGGTACAAATTGGTGAAACAGTTAGACTGTACAATTCCTGCAGTAGGCAAGGAGGTAACCCCAAGTTTCTGCTCAAATTCTCGGACCAAGGACAGTGGGACATGGTTTTCAGAAAACCAAAATTTGCCTTTTTGATCCTGATTATCTTCTGCTTCCAAAATATTTTTGGTCACACGAACAGGGAGATGCTTCTGGTTGGGGAACTTAAGTGCATATCTTATCTTATTGTCAACTATCTTTTTATCACAAAGTACTGCATTTCTCAGAGCATGGAAGTCGAGATCTGAACTTTTCCCATCTGAAAGAGTTTGATCTGGAGGTACGAATTCCTTCCATCTTATATGGGCATCAAGACACCGAACCTGAGAGAGATTGATATTAAGATCATGGATAAACTACAGGTGAATCTAACTGTCTATAAGATAATGATAGAAGGTGCTAACCTGCAGAGCAAGTTGAGATGAATTTTCACTTAAACCAACACATGCTCTCCAAGCAAATTGTCGAGTTCGTCTCGGAAGATTGGAAGACTCATGATAAGACAGACCTGCTATCCTTTTTTTACCACCTAGTGAACAAAGAACACGTCAAGTTCTTCTCTTTCTCAAGAAACATAAATGGAATAGTAATAACAACAATAATATTGATTAATAAAATAATAGCAGCACTCAAGATGTGCAAATACCTTGACGAGCAGCTTTTCTTATGGCTGAACTAAGGTAAGCCCCCCTCTGCAAAATACGTTTAGAAATATTTCCTCCACTCCACCAATTAACCTTTTTCCAACTCTTGCCATTGTCAGTAACAGCAGCAGATTCGGTCGCCAATGAACGTTTCCTGCCTCGCCTTCCACCAGTTCCACGTTTTTGGTATGCTGCAGGATGGGATGCGCCCGCAGATGGAGCAGGAGATTCCACAGGCCAGTCATCTAATAGCTTCACCCAGCTTGGAGAAAATGCTACTGAACGAATATTACTCTCCAACTGCAACCAACATGAGACAACATTAATAAGATAAGAAAAAATCACTGTCATTCATTGCAATAATTTTCTGCAAAGGATTTCAACATTCTTCATGATATTCATTGCACATTTGCACGTCCAACTTGATCCCCCCAGAAGTAGTTAGCACGGAATATAGTTACACTACATGCCAATTAACAAGATACTACCTCCATCCCAAGGCTTAAGGCCTATATTTTTCAGAAAGTCAAACGAAGTAAAGTTTGACCAAACTTTTAGAAGAATTTATGAACAAATATGATATTTTGTAGGTACCATATGAAAATATATTTCATTATCTATCTAATGATATTGATTTTGTACTTTTCATGTTAATAATTTTTCATAAAAACATAGTCAAACTTAACATAGTTTGACTTTCTAAAATATAGGCCTTAAGCCTTGGGATGGAGGTAGTAAATGCTAGTACATGTTTTCAGTAATTTACTTTGTATTATAATATTTTAATATAAACTAAACAGCGTTCACATAACTATGAGCATTAACAGTCTGCTAAAAGCCTTCCTGTTTCAAATTTATTATTGGAAAATACAAAAGCCTCAAAGGAATGCTTCAAGAAACACGAACTCACTTCAAGCAATAGGGGTACTATAGCTTTGCAGTTGGAAGCTTCCTGTAGTTGTTTATGCCACCGTTGTCTCTGTTGCATGTCTTGTAGTGAACCGACTAAAAGGCCACGCAAACTTTCCTCCATGTTCACCAGATAAGCCGCAATGCTGGGGAAGTGGCTCTCAGAACTTTTAATTACATGCATGAGACTAAGAACTCGAGCAGATCCCCTGATAGCATTTGCTGTGGCCAAGTTAAGATAACAACCTTTTTTACCTCCAGAAGCTGAACTTTTACAGGCAAGGCACCAACCACATTTATCCCTTGGAACTTCCATAATTTTCTTTTCAGTACTTGGCCAAATAAATTGTGCAGCTGGTGAGGAAAATGCTTTCACTTGTAGAGCACAGTCAGCAGCCATTTTCTTTCTTAGGTTTGTGGTCAATTGGGATGTCGAAACCTTACCTTCATCAGATGTAAGAACAGCTAGATTGGCAGCAGCAGATGCTGCAACATTGCCATGATTGTACAGATTCATGTAAGCCCGAGGTTTAAAAGACTTCCCACCACTCGCGGAGAAGTCTGAACGAACTAACCCATATGATGGCTGTGCGCGCGTTATGCTAGACACACCTGTTACCCCAGGCCCGCTCTGATGAGAGATTGAGGATATCCCAGCGGGTTCAAAAGCTCCATTTCTGGGTGTATTATGCATGTGCTTCGGAGGTAATGGAGTTTTCACACATACTCCATTGGTCTTCTCAGTGGCAGAACCTACATCAGTCGTCATGCATTTTTGTTTTGCCAGGTGTTCCATTGAGCATAGTGTAGACTGCTTGGCGACAGATTCATGCTGAGCATTTATTTGAGGAATTACTACTGTCTTACTGTCCCCACCATCTGTCAACATTGTCATCAGCACAATTTCAACCCCTGCTTTTATTGGAGTAGCACTTAACGATGTATTGGATTGTGTGGTATGTTTTGCACCAGCTTCTTTAACTATTTTTGATCTCTCATTCTGAAATATATCAAGCAGATGCCTCCAGTACTCTGTCATTCTCCTACAAATATCTGTGTATGCATCTGAAGAGGCAAGTATCTGCACGACCTTGGCTACATCATATTGATTGTAATATCTTGCATATGACCCTGTATCCATAGACATTCCAATCCTGCATTGTTTTGCAGAATTAAGATTAAAAGAAACTATACATATACAACTATAATTATAGGACTGGTAACAGAGAAAATGGCTGAACTACTACTTCTGTGAGAATAGAAAGGAGATAGGATGCCAGAAAACTTGCTAGCCTCTTAATTATGAGGTCAAACAGAATATGATTCTTGCCCTGTTATTATAGCATCCGACTTTCTGCTACTGACATGCTTATAACCATTTCATGATATAAAATGCAAGTAGTGATATTCAAAATGAAACTGTAGGATTTTGCAATAGCAGAATGGAGTGGCAAAATGAATTCCAAGGTAGTGTAGAATGAAGATGCACAAACTTACACCAGCAAATAGTTGCAGGATCCTAGAAAGAGCCTCCCACACATATCAATGCCAAACATTTGAGCTCCTCTTGCCCCACGCTCTATTCTTGAAGAAGCTGGTCCAAGCTTGTTAACCACGCATTCTGGACAAAACCAAAGTCCCTGTGGCAGGAATGCTTTGTTCTGGCCAATACATCTTGAGTGGTATGCCCATGGGCAGCCATCACAGCATACCAAAGTCCCATCCATTCCACATATTCGACAATCATCACTGTTGCCATCCTGGGAAGCATTCGGTAAAACAGCTTCTGGGTTTGTCGCATTTGGAGCAGTTTTGGAGCTTTGTAAACCTTCGATCTTTTCGCACACAGAAGCTTTTGAGGCTCTAGCCAGGACTGCTCTTGACCCAGCCTCTGACGAAATAATAGAGTCCCCCTCATATTCCATTTCTTCGTTGTAGCTTTCCCGAGCCTCCAGTTCAGCTTTGAGTTCTTCTGATTCAGTGACATGGTCACAGAGTATTTGGAGGATCCTAAGCTTCGTTGTAACAGGAAGCTTATAATATTCCATGCCTAGGAGGGTTCTACCAAAACTCCGCCCCCCTAGACTCTTAATGTAACCCATAAGATAGAGGTACTCCAGTAAGAAAGTTGGCCAAGTCAACACATCTAGTAATGCCCAATCTACATACCTGTGCACGATTCAAGTAAAGTAGGAAAATCAGTATTGAACTAACAAAGCACGACATTCATGAAAATAATATTATTGTAGTTAAGCAAGGGCAAAAAGATTGCGTACCTCAAGCAATTTGAAGCAAGCTCTGATCCGCGAGAGGATTTAGTCTCAAGATGCCGCCTCAGCGCCCGAAGTAGCGATACATGTACAGCATCCAGTAATGTATTCTGCACGGTGCAATTAATGGACGCAACAAAATCATCAAGCCCGAATGGACTGAGGAAGAGCTGCACGTTGAATGATCGAAGGAAGTTGTAAACAGAAAAGAGGTGGCTTATAGACTCCTCTGGAACAGCAATGTCTGCCGATGATGGAGGCAACTCGGGGCCCTGCAACGGCGGGGACAGCTCAGCTGGCAGCTCTTTTGCGAAATCTGATGAATTGCTCGAAGGTTTCACATTCCCAGATAGATCTGGATCACACACAGTCTGCTGCGATGCATCGGGCCTGGCCGGCACCTCACACGCATCAACCCTCTGTCTAGTAGTTGGTGGCCCTTTGGCCTGCTTGACAGTCCCTGGCGAAACCAGCAGGTCTAGCTCAGCTGGTAATGCTTTAGCGACATCTGATGAATTGCTCGAAGGTTTGACATTCCCAGATAGATCTGGATCACACACAGTCTGCTGGGATACATCAGGCCTGGCTGGCACCTCGCACGCATCAACCCTCTGTCTAGTACGTGGTGGCCCTTTGGCCTGCTTGACACTCCCTGTTGAAGCCAGCAGATCCAGCTTCCTCTTCCTGCGGCTCACCTTCATGGCAGACGCGCCATTCTCATCGTCCATAAGCAAGTCTCTGAGCTGAGGAAGCGCTAGCTCCTCGCCCTGCCCATCCTCAAACACCACATTGTACACCCCGATGCTGGCATCATAGGATGCAACCTTCCCAAGGCGAGTCGCTCCATCATCCGAAGCACTCCTGGTGATGTAGCGGCCCACAAAGCATCCCCCTTCCTCGTTGTCCTTGGCCGGAGGGCCGCCACCGGATGTGTTGGGCTGTTGATGATCCTCTCTGCTGCCACCTTCCTCCATCCTTGACCTCACTTGGTGCCACCGCCACCACCATGGCATGTCCTTGCTTCGGAGCGCTGCTCTTGTCCACCTCCATGTTGGATTCAGTCAGCACAGGCGCCGTCACATCTTGCTGCTTGTCCAGAACACCACACCCATTGGCCTTGCCCTGGGGCGAGGGCGCCTCATCGACATCCATGCTGGCCCTGCTCACCGTGGGTGCCACCCTATCATGCTGCTTGTCCAGGACGGCGCCCTCGGTCAGCAATGGCGGCACCGCAGGGGTATTTTGTGCTTCTCCCACGGCAGCCGGCACGCCAACTTGGGCGATCTCCACTCCGCCAAGCATCCGGTGAGAAACCTCTGCTGCAGGGTCCTCCGTCTTGACCTCGCTTGGCGCAACCACCGCGGCAGCGGCATGTTCTTTCTCTGAAGCGGTGATCTCATCCACCTCCATCTTGGATTCGCTCACCGCCACATCTTGCTGCTTCTTCAGAACGCCAGCATCGTTCACCTCTGCCTGGTACTCTGGTTGCTGATGCCTGGCGCTCTGTGCCGTCGCTCGCCGCGGGCGCCCCATCCACCTCCATGCTGACCTCGCCCGCCGCGGGCGCCGCCCCGTCCTGCCGCTTGGCCAGGACGGCGTCCCCATTGCCCTCGGTCGGCAATGGCGACACGGAAGTGGGATTTCCCGCCTCTCCCGCGGCGGCCGAGTCGGCAACTTGCGCGATCTCCGCCGCCATCCCCTCCCTCGCCTCTTGCGCGGTAGGAGGCGAGGCGGCGCGGAGCATCCTATCAGAAACCTCCGCCGCAGGGTCCATCGCGTACAGAAAAACCCTAGCGCCTAGAGTGGTACAATCATACGCACCGAGAGACGAATAAGACCGCTCCCGGCCGTGAACCCCCGACGGAAGCGGGCGGGCGTGCCGGAGCAGATGCGGATGGCGCGCCGCCAGGAGGAACAGCTAGGTCGAATCCGCGGAGCCGGGTACGGTGCGCGGCGGGGTTGGAGGAGCGCGAGGCGGAGTCTGATCGGCGGATCGGCGTCGCAAACCCTATTGCGGTGGGCGGCGGCGGCGGCGGCGGCGGCGAGGGTGAGGGGAGGGGGCAGGGCAGAGGACGGGATGACGGGGAGAGAGGGCGCACGAGCGGAGCAGAAAAAGGGTCGGAAAGCGAGCCGCACCCGGAGTCGGTTGCGAGTCGAACCGACCGACCGACCCGGCGGGGACGCGCGCCGGGTGCGTGCGGCTCGGGTCGTCGTACGTGTCGAGGCCGGGGCTTGGCTGGACCAGGTCGTGCGCGTTCGGGGCGTCCGGCGGCCTGCCGCGGCAGCACGCCACCGGGGCGCGACGACCGGCGGCGGCGTGCGCAGCGCAGGCCGGGAACATGATGGAGGGAGGGAGGCGTTGCTGTTTTTTCAAATTCAAAACTGTGGAGGGAGCGACCGGCCTAGTTGCATGCCTGTTGCTTTGCGCCAACGGAGTGTGCTTAGAGCATCCCCACTCGTTTGGGCTCCCCACGCCCAAATCCGGCGAAATTTAGCGCCGGATGGATGTAGTTTTTGGTCTGGGGAGGCCCATTTTTCCAGCCGCGAGCCCATGGACGCGCACCCACCGCGTGCATAGCGACGGTGCAGCCACCGGAAGGGCAATCGTCGGAGTTTCCTCGCCGCATTGAACCGTCGCGAAGTGGGATCGGAGAGCCGAAACGACTCGTCGGGAACGGTCGAAGTGGCCTCGATGCGAGAACCGCCGTAATGGAGCACGAACTCCGCGGAAGAGCAACCGGCGCTCTCTTTCGTCGAGAGACCTACATAAACGGTTTTCGACGGGCCGAGCCATTCATCCGTTCTCTCGTCACCATCCTCCGTCAACCATGAGCGATATCTCTTGGCCATCGGACACCGACAGCCGAGGGAAGCCGCCCGGATGGCGCCATTGGTGGGATCCAGCTCGCATCGTCCAGGCAGCGACGATTCCCCCCCGCCGGCCGCCGAGGACGAGTGGGACGACGAGGAGGAGGACGAAGAGGCCGTGGAGCGGAGCCGAGGAAGAGGCCGAGGAAGAGGAGGAGGAGCAGGAGCAGGAGGAGGAGCAGGAGGAGGAGGACGAAGAGGCCGATGAGGACGACGACGAGGAGGACTCAACTTCCTCCGACGAGGAGGTGACGAGCCGGAAGCGTCGCCGCGACGACGATGAGGCGGGGCCTTCTAAGAAGAAGAAGAAGTAGTTTAGTTTTAAAGTTTTTATATGTAATTTCTATGTTTATTCGAATTATATTCGAAATATATATATATAATCTATCTATGTTGCACCACTTGAGAGTTCAAAGCTTTCGTTCGACGAGGGTATTGCCGTAGATCGGGAAGACGAGGGTTTTGCCGTAGATCGGGAAGACGAGGGTTTTGCCGTAGATCGGAGGCCATTGTCGCCGACAAGTTGGGGCCACGCCCGCTTTTCACTCGTCCGGAGTCCCCGAGCGCTCCCGGGGGCCGGGGATGGCGTGGGATCGCCGGATGGATTTAGGCCCAAATCCGGACGAAAACGAGGAACCGGGGGCGCGACTGGGCCGAATTACGCCGTCCGGATGAAAAAAACGCTCGCCGGGGGCCTGTTCGGGGGGACGAGTGGAGATGCTCTTACGTCCAAGTCCACCTACGCACGCACCTAGTATGCTCTTCTTTCCTACGGTCCAGCTCGCTGCCTATGCCTGCCTTTGTTATCTTGGACGGTCTGGACAAGGGGTTCATGCCCAATTGCCCGTGTTTCGTTTTCTGAAAAACTATGCCTTCACTTGGAAGAGGCAGCGCTCCCCGAGAACCATAATGCACGGTAACAAGTTTATGGGCAGCGTGACTGACTTCATTCCTTCTTGCCAAACGTAGGTTTTGATCTGAACAAGTATTCAAATTTAGTTTAAAGAATTGCAGTTGACGAAACACTCGAGGAAGCGGAAAGTGCGAGGGTTTAGGGTGCGCCAAAACAGCATGCATGCCTTGGGCCCAACGATTCGGTGCCGCTGGCAAGCCTATTACTGCCCTTGTTGGCCCATTTCACGGCGCGCGCCTAGCGTGCTAAATTTCCGGGTAACCTAGATCCAACCTTCCATATCTAACTCGGGGTGGCGCGGGGTTCCGACCCTTCTACCACCAACTTTTGGCTCGTCGTACCATAGATAGCTAGCTGTGATAACGCGAGGCATTAACATTTAGATACTTAGGGTGGCCAAATGCATCACTTGGTAGTTACTATCAGTGAGTGTGTGCGTATATCGTATGAAATACATACCACTACATATCTAAGATACGATCATACTATGTTTGAGTACGGGGATTTCTCCAAAGGGCCTAACTCATGTTCTACATGAATCGGGCTTATTAGTGGATAGCAGAACAAATGATGTTGGATCTAAGGGCTGATGATGAGTAAGGATTATTTTTCTTAGTTATGTTTGGTCTCCTTACCGGGTTGGGTCGCCGCCAACTTGGAAATCAAGACAATTTGCATATTTAAGAACCTTAGAGGCCACGACGGAAACGGAAAAAAAAACACTTTCAAAACCTACATCCTACTCTATGGTTTCTAGTTTAGCCACCATATTAGTCATCGTTATCTTCTTGATATTATAAGAAAATGGTGTGGGGTAGTAAGTAGGGTTGTCAAAGATGGTGGTATGATGCCTAGAAGGGGTCAATAGGAGTTTACAAAATTTATTTCTAGATATAATATAAAGAAAGCTTCAAGCAATTAAACAAAACAAAAGCTACACAAAGACCATACATGCATTATTGGCAAACGTAGGTTTTGATCTGAACAAGTATTCAAATTTAATTTAATTGAAAGAATTGCAGTTGACGAAACACTCGAGGAAGCGGAAAGTGCGAGGGTTTAGGGTGCGCCAAAATAACATGCATGCCTTAGGCCGAACGAATCGGTGCGGCCGGTAAGCCTAGTACTACCCTTGTTGGCCCATTTCTCGGCGCGCGTCCAACGTCTCGGGTAACCCAGATCCAACCTTCCATATCTAGCTTGGGGTGGCGCGGGGCTCCGGCCCTTCTACCACCAACCTTTGGCTCGTCGTACCATAGATAGCTAGCCCTGATAACGCGGGGCATTAACACTTAGACACTTAGGGTGGTCAAATGCATCACTTGGTAGTTAGTATCGGTGGGTGTATGCATATATCTTATGACATACGTACCCCTATATATCCAAGATACGATCCTACTATCTATGAGTACGGGGATTTTTCCAAAGGACCTAACTCATGGTGTACATGAATCGGGCTCGTAACTGCATGAGAACATGTAATGTTGGATCTATGGGCTTATGACGAGTAAGGATTATTTTCATAGTTATGTTTGGTCTCCTTACCGGGTCAGGTCGCCACCAACTTGGAAATCAAGACAATTCGCATATTTAAGAACCTTAGAGGCCACGACGGAAAAAAGAACACTTTCAAAACCTACATCCTACTCTATGGTTTGCAGTTTAGCCACCATATTCGTCATCGATATTTTATTGATATTGCAAGAACATGTTGTCGGGTTGTAAGTAGGGTTGTGAAAGATGGTGATATGATGGCTAGAGGGGGTCAATAAGCGTTTACAAAATTTATTTCCAGATATACTAACAAGAAAGCTTCAAGTAATTAAACAAAACAGATGAATGTGATAACAAGGAAACGTGACAAATGTTCGAAGAAAATTTACACATATCAAATATAACGCTTCAAGTTAAAGGCATAACTTGATCCAAATTGTGTACAAATTGAAACAAGTGGTGCGATGGTGCTTATCGTTACGCCGACTTCATACTGTTGGGGAACCCCAAGAGGAAGGTATGATGAGCACAGTAGTAAGTTTTCTCTCAGTAAGAAACTAAAGTTTAATCGACAAGTAAGAGAAAGTTGTGACTTCTGAAGGTGTTGCTACCTGACTAGTGGCAGGGCGCACTACCGGCGTCAGCAACAACGTGGAACATGCACATAACACAACCAAAATGCTTTGCCCCAACTTACAGTGAGGTTGTCAATCTCACCGGTTTTACTGAACACAAAAGATTAAATGTATCGAGTGGAAGGACATGTTTGCAGTAAATAAAGAGAACAGGCCTTGCGGAAAGTAAACAGAACAGGATTACCGTGGTTGTTTATCAGTGTAAAGGAAAGGATCGGGGTCCACAGTTCACTAGAGGTGTCTCTCCATAAAGATAAATAGCATACTGGGTGAACAAATTACAGCTGGGCAATTGACAGAATATCGACCATGCATGACAAGATGATTACTATGATATTTGTTTGGGCATTACAACATAATACATAGATCGTAATCCAACTACGTCTATGACTAATAATTCACCTTCCGGTTATCGTCCGAACCCCTTTCAGTATTAAGTTGCAAGCAACAAATTATCGCATTAAGCAATGTGTGTAAAGTAAACAATAGAATTACCTGGATGGATCGTAGCGAACAAGAGGGGGGATGAATGGACGCTACGCCAAGTTTTAGCCTTTTTCAGTTTTAGCGGTGCGGAAGGTAAAGGTGATTGCTTTAGCGGTGGCGGTGTTCCTACTATGATTCTAGACAAGTGCAACAAGCAAAGGAACAAGCAAGATAGTAAGAGTAAGGAGCGGGACAACCGGATGGCGAGACGAGGCGAGGTTTGTTTCCCGCAGTTCCTCTCACAAAAGAGGGTACGTCTGCATTGAGGAGGTGCTAGCCTCACACAAGAGGCTAGGCGGCCACACCACGAAGGAAGGCCTCACCTTCTTCCTCGAGAGAGCTCCACAAAGGGGCTCCCCCTTCTCCACTATGGCACCGGTCGAGGTGGTGATTCCTTCACAAGGTTGGGGCGAGCTCCACACCACAAGGAGGCTCCCAACAACCTATGGAGCTAGCACAACACCAAGCTAGCCTCCATAGGTGCACTTTCTCCAAGATCCCACCATAGGAACCCTAACTCCAAGATCCCACCATAGGAACCCTAACTCCAAGATCCACTAAGGACTAGCAAGTATTGGTGAAATCTCTCTTGGTAGAACTATAGATCGGGGCCTCCTCCACCACTCCTCAAAATATAGGCAAGATTGGTTGGATGGTTGGGGAGATCCTCAAGGTTTAAGCTCAGCAACAATGGAGGAGAGAGAGAGAAGAGATAAAATCATGTTGGGGAAGAAGGGCCCTTTAAATAGGCCCCCCGAAATCCAACCGTTATCTGCAGTCTTTTGCCTAAGCGGTACTACCGCTTTGGGAAGCAGTACTACCGCTCTGGATTCGAAATCCCACAGAACTTATCCAAGTGGACACATAGCGGTACTGCCGCTCGCGGTACCGCTCGAGGTACCGCAATGGGCTCCAAACCTTACTGGATCCCAAGCGGTACCGAAGCGGTACCAGAGCGGTACGGCCGTAACTCCGTTACGGTACTTAAGCGGTACCTCGGGCGGTACTACCGCTCTC
Source organism: Lolium rigidum (assembly GCF_022539505.1). Classification (NCBI taxonomy): domain Eukaryota; kingdom Viridiplantae; phylum Streptophyta; class Magnoliopsida; order Poales; family Poaceae; genus Lolium; species Lolium rigidum. The sequence continues at coordinate 241,789,229 of NC_061510.1, read as the reverse complement.
AAGCGGTACTACCGCTCAAGGTACCGTAAAGGTACCGTAACCTGTTCTATGGGACAAATCCAGCGCAGAACTCCAGAGCGGTACCATGGGGCGGTACTAGTAGGGGTAGCGGTACTACCGCTATTAGTACCGGTAGTACCGGCCTGACAAAAACTGCTTTCTCCTCTTTTCCTCTCCAACCATGTTACCTCGCGATACACACACAAAACCAGAAAACCTATAAGCTACGCTTCAGTCCTCCGATCTTGACATGTCCAGCGACGTCACCGTGCACTTGCAAATCTAACAAGGATACTCAATGCACACGGTGAGATTGTTCATGTGTTGTCATCAAACACACAAAACCCGGGGTTTAGACTTTGCTCTTTCAATCTCCCCCTTTTTGGTGTTTGATGACAACACAAGAATTTGCAATGGCATATGATATTATGATGAGATTTTTAGATTTGCAAAAGCTCGACGGAGCTCCCCCTAGACATGTGCATATTTTGAATATGTATTTGAATACAAATGCACACATCCTAGAGGCATAATTCCCCCTAGATTTTACAAACCAAGCACATATGCAACAAGGATACTTGACATGTTCAAATAGCATATGCACAATATGGAGGCAACACAAGATCATGCAAGGAGTTTTGGATGAAGTTATCATACCTTTGCCTTGAGAATACCCAAACTCACCGTAAGGTGCCTCCATAGAGTTGATGTAGCCACAAGAAAAGATAAACAACGAGGACCAAAAGGCTACAACAACGAAACTCCCCATGCAAAAACACATCCGAATAGGAACTTCTCCCCCTTTGGCATCGGAACACCAAAAAGGAGGGTAAGGAAACTATAAGGATGGTAAGAGAGAACACACAACCAAGCTTGCAAAGACCAAAATGAAAACAAAGCTTGAATGAGACTCTCCAAAAACATGGAGAAAAAGATAACAAAGAAGAAAGACAAAAGAAAGTCACAAAGAAACACGAAGAACCAAAAAATCCTCAAGGAGGAGGTTGGTGGCCGAAGCCACCGTGTAAGAGTATAGTAGTGTGAGGTCGCGTAGATGTATATAGGACTCACAACTACAACTCAACATGAAGCTCATTAGTCACTTATTTGACAAATAGCATATGTTTTGGATTTCTTTATGCATTATGGGGGGAGGGATAGCTCAATAAGTTTAAACCGCACTCCCCCTATGTCCATGCGTGCCTTTCATCTAGATATATTTTTGAGAGTGGTATGTGCACACGAGGGTCAAGCGAAGTTTGATGGATCAATGATATTTAGCTCATGCCTCAACTCAATGAAACGCTTCTCGTCCAAGGGCTTCGTGAATATGTCCGCCAACTGCTCCTTGGTACCAATGAAGGATAGAACAATATCTCCGCGAGCAATGTGATCCCGGATGAAGTGGTTCCTTATCTCAATGTGCTTTGTCTTGCCATGAAGAACCGGATTGTAGGCGATCTTGATTGCGCTCTCATTGTCACACAAAAGAGGCCCCTTGCTATACTCGAGTCCATAATCCCGCAAGGTTTGCCTCATCCACAAGATTTGAGCACAACTACTTGCCGCGGCAACATACTCGGCTTCCGTGGTGGAGACGGGGACACAATTTTGCTTCTTTGAGGACCAACACACCAAAGATCTTCCAAGAAAGTGACAAGCTCCGGATGTAGACTTCCTATCAACCTTGTCGCCCGCCCAATCGGAGTCGGTGAAGCCAACCACAGCAAAGTCCGTGTCCCTTGGGTACCATAGTCCGAAGTGTGGGGTATCAACTAAATATCGAAAGATCCTTTTGACCGCCACAATGTGGCTTTCCTTCGGGCTTGCTTGAAACCGTGCACACATACCAACGCTTAACATTATATCCAGGCGGGAGGCACAAAGGTAAATAAGCGAACCTATCATCGAACGGTAGAGCTTGGGATTCACCGCCTTGCCGGTCTCGTCAAGGGAGAGTTGACACTTGAGATGCATCGGAGTTCCAATGCCCTTGGCGTCCTTCATGTCGAAGAGCTTGAGCATGTCTTGGAGGTACTTTGCTTGATTGACGAAGGTGCCTTGTCGCATTTGCTTGATCTCGAACCCAAGGAAGTACTTGAGTTCACCCATCATCGACATCTCAAACCTATTAGTCATCAACTTAGCAAACTCATCATTGAACTTTGTGTTAGTTGAGCCAAAATGATGTCATCTACATAAAGTTGGCATACGAAGAGCTCCCCATTGACTTTCTTAGTAAAAAGAGTGGGATCGATTTTCCCCACTTCGAAACCATGGTCTACAAGCAACTCCTTTAGATGCTCATACCAAGCTCTAGGAGCTTGTTTGAGTCCATATAGGGACTTTTTGAGCTTGAAGACATGGTCCGGGAAATGGGGGTCCTCGAACCCCGGGGGTTGCTTCACATATACCTCCTCATGTAAAGGACCATTAAGAAAAGCACACTTAACATCCATTTGTTGCAACTTGAAGCCATGATGAGAGGCAAAGGCCAAAAGGATACGGATGGACTCAAGCCTCGCAACGGGTGCAAAGGTTTCACCAAAGTCCACGCCTTCAACTTGAGAATAGCCTTGTGCCACCAATCTTGCTTTGTTGTGGATGACGATGCCATGTTCATCTTGCTTGTTCTTAAAGACCCATTTGGTGCCGATAACATTGCGGCAATGATCGGGTAGCTTCATGAGAGTCCACACATCATTCCTCTTGAAGTTGTTGAGTTCCTCTTGCATTGCAATCAACCAATCGGGATCTTCAAGCGCATCATTAACCTTGAGTGGTTCCACCATAGAGACAAAGGCGTGGTGCTCACAAAAGTTTGCGAGTTGCCTCCGGGTGGTTACTTTGCTCTTTAAATCACCAATGACATTACGCAAAGAATGGGATTTGAGGCGCAAGTGTCTTATAGTAGGATCTTCACGGCGAGTATCGGCTATAGGAGTAGATTCTTGTGGGTCCTCTTGGCCTTCATAACGGTTTAGGTCCTCGCCTTGACCTTCATTGTTGTTGAATGGGGCATCATCATCATCATTATGAGAGCCGGATGACTCGGGGGTATTGGGAATGGGATTGTCCATAAAGATCATCCCCGAGCCATTCGGTGAATAACTTGAAGCTTGGCCTTGGTCACTTGATGTTGGTTGTTGAGGTAGATGAGCTTGCGGTAGATGATGTTCTTGAGCTTGTTGAGGTGAGCTTGCACTTGATTGTTGTTGTTGTTGTTGTTGTTGTTGTTGTTGTTGTTGTTGAGGTTGAACTTGAGGTTGTTGTAGAGGTTAGCTTGCACTTGTATGATCAACGGAAGAAGCTTGGCCCTGTGGTGTAGATGGCTCCACTTGGGTGGAACTTGGTCCTTCCCCGGTAATCATAGAAGGTAGCTCTTGAGTTCGGCGAATGCCAACACCCATCCTTCCTATGGTAACCGGGGGAATTGCGTCTCCTTTCTCACAAGAAGCACTTCGCTCCTCCAAAGATCTATCATCTTCATCGAATGTCACATCACAAGATTCTACAACTCGCCCATTTGACTTGTTGAAGACTCTATAGGCGTGAGAATCCGTAGCATAGCCAACGAAAATTCCTTCTTGAGCTCTTGAATCAAACTTGGATAGACGTGTGTCCTTGACAAGCACATAGCATTTGCATCCGAAGTCCTTGAAATATGACACATTGGGCTTGTTGTCGGTGAGAATCTCATATGGTGTCTTCTCTAGACCTTTGCGAAAGTAGAGATGATTAGTAGCATGGCATGCGGTAGAGATAGCTTCCGCCCAAAAAATTGTAGTTGGACTTGTACTCCATCATCATGGTTCGAGCGGCTTCGATCAAGGTTCGATTCTTCCTTTCGGCGACCCCATTTTGTTGGGGAGTATATGGCATGGAGTATTGATGTTGGATTCCTTCTTCGCCGAGGAAGTCATTCAAGGTGTAGTTCTTGAACTCTGTTCCATTGTCGCTCCTTATTGCGAGGATCTTGGTGTCGTACTTGTGTTGAACTTGATTGGCAAACTCCATCATGGTCCGTTGAGTCTCACTCTTGTACTTGAAGAAGAATACCCAACAATAGCGTGAATAGTCATCAATAATGACGAGGCAATACTTCTTCCCTCCAAGACTTTCATGAGACGGTGGACCGAATAGATCAACATGTAGGAGCTCCAAGCATCTTGTGTTAGAGATGATTGTCTTGGCCTTGTGAGGAGCTCCATGCATTTTTCCTTGTACGGAAGCCCTACAAACACGATCTTTGCAAAAGGAAACATCTCCTTTTAGTCCGAGAATGTGGCCACCCTTGTGGAGACTTTGCAAAGTCCTCATGTTGACATGGGCTAGTCGGCGATGCCATAACCAACCCTTGTCACCTTTGGCGAATACGCAAAGAGCGGAAGATGTTGTCTTTCCGGAGAAATCAACAACATACAATCCGTTCTCTACATATCCAACAAAGGCTACACGGAGTGTCTTGCTCCACAAGAGGACCACCATATGTTCATCAAATAAAGTACATAGACCCATACGAGCAATTTGATGAACGGAGAGTAAATTGCAACCAAGGGTCTCGACAAGGAGGACATTCACAAGTGAGATGTCGGGTGTTACCACCACCTTGCCAAGACCCAATACCTTAGAGCACGTGTTGTCACCATATGAAACGGTAGAATGAGATGGCTCGAGGTCGACAACAATATCATTGCTTCCGGTCATATGACTTGTGGCTCCACTATCAACCACCCATTTAGCGCCACCGGAATCATAGTCCTACAAGGAATCAAGTCTTGGATTTAGGTACCCATTTTTCAATGGGTCCTATCATGTTAGTAACAAGGGGTTTGGGAACCCAAATAGTCCAATCAACATTGTCCTCTTGAGGAACAATAAAGCGAGCACGAATATGTCCATAGTAATCAACAAAAACAACATGAGAAGGGTTGTTAGAGCCGGCGAAACCCTTTGAGGCGGAGTTGGGTACCCCATCCCTTCTTGAGCTAGCATCGCTTTCCTCATGGTTGATTGATACGTCTCAAACGTATCTATAATTTCTTATGTTCCATGCTAGTTTTATGACAATACTCACATGTTTTATATACACTTTATATCATTTTGATGCATTTTCCGGCACTAACCTATTAACAAGATGCCGAAGCGCCAATTCTCGTTTTTCGCTATTTTTGGTTTCAGAAATCTTACACAGGAAATATTCTCGGAATTGGACGAAACAAAAGCCCACAGTCTTATTTTCCACGGAGCTTTCCAGAACACCGAAGGAGAGACGGGGAGGGGCCAAGGTGGCCCCACACCCTAGGGCGGCGTGGCCTGGAAGGGGGGCGCGCCGGCCTGTGGGGTGGGCCCCTCGGCCGCCTCCCGACTCTGCCCCTTCGCCTATTTATTCTCTCCGTCGCGAAAACCCTAGTACCGAGAGCCACGATACGAGAAAAGTTACAGTGACGCCGCCGCCGCCAATCCCATCTCGGGGGATTCAGGAGATCGCCTCCAGCACCCTACCGGAGAGGGGAATCATCACCGGAGGACTCTACATCATCATGCCCACCTCCGGATTGATGCGTGAGTAGTTCATCCTTGGACTATGGGTCCATAGCAGTAGCTAGATGGTTGTCTTCTCCTCTTGTGCTATCATGTTTAGATCTTGTGAGCTGCCTAACATGATCAAGATCGTCTATTTGTAATGCTACATGTTGTGTTTGTTGGGATCCGATGAATATGGAATACTATGCCAAGTTGAGTATTGATCTATCATATATGTGTTGTTTATGATCTTGCATGCTCTCCGTTGCTAGTAGAGGCCTCGGCCAAGTTGATACTTGTGACTCCAAGAGGGAGTATTTATGCTCGATAGTGGGTTCATGCCTCCATTGAATCCGGGACAAGTGACGGAAAGTTCTAAGGTTGTGGATGTGCTATTGCCACTAGGGATAAAACATCAATGCTTTGTCTAAGGATATTTGTGTTGATTACATTACGCACCATACTTAATGCAATTGTCTGTTGTTTGCAACTTAATACTGGAAGGGGTGCGGATGCTAACCCGAAGGTGGACTTTTTCGGCATAGATGCATGCTGGATAGCGGTCTATGTTCTTTGTTGTACTGCCCTAAGTAAATCTCATATTAGTCATCATGATATGTATGTGCATTGTTATGCCCTCTCTATTTGTCAATTGCCCAACTGTAATATGTTCACCCAACATGCTATTATCTTATTGGAGAGACACCACTAGTGAACTGTGGACCCCGGTCCATTCTTTTACATCTGAAATATAATCTACTGCAATCTCTATTCTCTGTTGTTATTTGCAAACAAACATCATTCTCCACACCATACGTTTAATCCTTTGTTTACAGCAAGCCGGTGAGATTGACAACCTCATTGTTAAGTTGGGGCAAAGTATTTTGATTGTGTTGTGCAGGTTCCACGTTGGCGCCGGAATCCCCGGTGTTGCGCCGCACTACACTCCTCCACCAACAACCTTCACGTGGCCTTCATCTCCTACTGGTTCGATAACCTTGGTTTCTTACTGAGGGAAAACTTGCTGCTGTACGCATCACACCTTCCTCTTGGGTTTCCCAACGAACGTGTGCTTTACGCGTTATCAAGCTCTTTTTCTGGCGCCGTTGCCGGGGAACGAAGAAAAGTTACACCACAAAGATTTTCAACTCCCACGTCAACAGCTCTTTTTCTGGCGCCGTTGCCGGGGAGATCAAGACACGCTGCAAGGGGAGTCTCTCACATCCAATCTCTTTACTTTGTTATTGTCTTGCTTTACTTTACTTTATTTTCTGTTTTGTTTGCTTTCTTTATATCAAAAACACAAAAAAATTAGTTACTAGTTTTACTTTATTTAATTCTGTTCCGCTTAGTTAATTTTTATTACTGTTAAAATGAATACTCCTGAGAACACTAAGTTGTGTGATTTCACTAGCACCAATAATAATGATTTTATATGCACTCCTATTGCTCCACCTGCTACTACAGCAGAATTTTATGAAATTAAACCCGCTTTACTAAATCTTGATATGAGAGAGCAATTTTCTGGTGTTAGTTATGATGATGCTGCTGCCCATCTTAATAATTTTGTTGAACTTTGTGAAATGCAAAAGTATAAGTATGTAGATGGGGACATTATAAAACTGAAATTGTTTCCTTTCTCCTTAAGAGGAAGAGCTAAAGATTGGTTGCTATCTTTGCCTAAGAATAGTATTGATTCATGGACTAAATGTAAAGATGCTTTCATTGGTAGATATTATCCTCCTGCTAAAATCATATCTTTGAGAAGTAGCATTATGAATTTTAAGCAATTGGATAATGAACATGTTGCCCAAGCATGGGAAAGAATGAAATCTTTGGTAAAGAATTTCCCTACCCATGGACTGACTACTTGGATGATCATCCAAACCTTCTATGCAGGATTGAATTTTTCTTCGAGGAACCTATTGGATTCAGCTACTGGAGGGACCTTTATGTCCATCACTTTGGGTGCCGCAACAAAGCTTCTTGATGATATGATGATCAACTGCTCTGAATGGCACACTGAAAGGACTCCACAAGGTAAGAAGGTAGATTCTGTTGAAGAAACCTCCTCCTTCAGTGATAAGATTGATGTGATTATGTCTATGCTTGTTAATGGTAGATCCAATGTTGACCCTAATAATGTTCCCTTAGCTTCATTGGTTTCTCAAGAAGAGCATGTTGATGTGAACTTCATTAAAAATAATAATTTCAACAACAATGCTTATAGGAATAATTCTGGTAACAACTATAGGCCATATCCTTCTAATAATGGTAATGGTTATGGTAATTCTTACAACAATAGTAGGAGTATACCCTCTGGTATTGAAGTCATGCTTAAAGAATTCATTAGTACACAAACTGCTTTTAACAAATCTGTTGAGGAAAAGCTTGGTAAAATTGATGTTCTTGCTTCTAAGGTTGATAGTCTTGCTGATGTTGATCTTTTAAAATTAAAAGTTATGCCTAATGAAGATAAAGATATTAAGTCATTTGCTACAGCAAACGCCATACAAGTTCGAATTAATGACAATATTAGATTGATGGCTGAATTGCATGCTAGGTGGGAAAGAGAAGAAAAACTAGCTAAAGAGAATAATGTAGCTAAAGTTTGGACTATTAGCACAACTAGTAATGATGATGTTTCACATGTTGCTAAACCTCCTACTATCAATGGTAAAATAATTGGTGTTGGCAATGTTTCTACTCCTAGGGCAAAGCGTGCAAAATTGCCTGAAACTGCTAAAACTGCTTCTGATAAAAGTGCTGAAATTTTTCAGAATATTGGGGACATCGATCCCATTGCTTTAGATCATAATGGTTTAGATTTTGATGATTGTCATATCTCTGAAGTTATTAAGTTCTTGCAAAAACTTGCTAGAAGTCCTAATGCTAGCGCTATAAATTTGGCCTTTACAAAACATATTACAAATGCTCTCATTAAAGCTAGAGAAGAGAAATTAAAACTTGAAACTTCTATTCCTAGGAAGTTGGGAGATGGTTGGGAGCCCATCATTAAAATGAGGGTCAATGATTTTGATTGTAATGCTTTATGTGATCTTGGTGCAAGTATTTATGTTATGCCTAAGAAACTCTATGATATGTGATGACCCACAAGTATAGGGGATCGCAACAGTCTTCGAGGGAAGTAAAACCCAAATTTATTGATTCGACACAAGGGGAGGTAAAGAATACTTATAAGCCTTAACAACTGAGTTGTCAATTCAGCTGCACCCGGAAAAGCACTAGTAACAGGGGTGATGTGAAAGTAGCAGTGATATGAGAGCAGTAGTAATAGTAACACATCAGCAGTAATAGTAATATGAGAGCAATGGCACCAGAAAATAGTTGATACTACTTCTAATGACATGTAGAACGAGTATATAATGATGAAATATGGACCGGGGTTCCCAACTATCTACACTAGTGGTAAC